>NC_056741.1:799208247-799330747 GCF_019279795.1 Protopterus annectens
AGACAGACGTGTCATTCATATACACAAACAGTTGTACATTGGCTGGATATATCACTCTGTGCATGTAATGTACATCAACACAGCAGTACCTGTCCAATCATTATGTGTGAACAGTACTCTTGCAAGGTGCTGTGTGCAAAATCATCATCATGATAAAGGTAAATGGGGTAACCATAGAGGGACCGGTGGTGTTGTGTGTACAATGGGGTCATCCTCATGTGTACCTGGGTCATTTAGGAGTGATGTGCATACCAGGATCGTGCCTGAGGGACAGGGGTGAGGATAACAGGAGTATGTTGTGATGCATATTACAAGGGTTACATGTGTCCAGTGGGCACGTGTGTGAAATGGAAAGCTATGTATAGAGCAGATGTTGTCCTAGGAGCCGATTGTCCTTATGTTTCCGTAGAGTGAGGGTCAGATGTTGGGGGAGGAGAGTAGGTATGGCCGTGGAGGATAGGTAGGGTAGGATCACAGACAAGACAGCATACAGGGTCAGTATATGACACATGTGGGGGGATACACCTCTTATGGGGATGGGTGTTCAGAATTCACAAGCCCATGGGAACAGTGGGATGGAGGTCCCCAGCCATGGGCAGCCACCACTGCACTAAAACAGCTGCAAAGGAGGCAGTGCTGGGGGCTGTCCAGGAGGGGCAGCATCACCCTGTAAATGTGACACTCTGCCCTTGAGCTTGCATATCTGACTTCAGAACCCCTTAGCGAGCCCCCAGCGCAACATCTCTGGGACCGCATGACAGCAGACATGTTCCTGTCTGGTCCTGCTCCCAGGGGAGACATGCCCCATCCTCAGTGGTGGTACCACCAGAAGGTGGTGCAGAGACAGCAGAGGTTAAGGTCCAATGCTGGGCCTCAGATGTGCTGGTGCCCAGTGCCATGGGCAGCTGAAGTGGGACAGGAGGTTCTGCCGGGACCTCCCAACCCATACAGCCTATGGTGTTGCAGTTTAAACCCACATATGGCTTAATGATAGACAACAGCATTCAGGATTACCTACAACAATATGCATAGATATCACCATCAACCCAACACAACAGATGGTATACATTTGCAAACGGAGCACAACACATGCATATATACTGTGACATCTGTACAATGTATAGTAGACGTGTGACCGCAGCTATGAACATTTGCCCATTATTGGCTTGTCACTGGGAACCCCAGACGGTGTCTTTCATACCACTGTTTCATGTGACATATGCCCAGTCAGGGATGCGATGGCAATAACACATTCCTATCATCATGTACTGTCTGCAATCCTCACACTATGCTCCTGCTGTGCACAGATGTGTGTTCAGTGTGTAACACAGCAAACAAATGGTTCCATACACTGGCCAGTTCACAGATGGCCTTACAGATGTGGGTCCCTCACTAACAGAGTACTGTCATGTCTGTATTAAAACATGCAGAATAGCCATTACCAAACACATGTTAAACAGGCAGTAGTCTCAATGCAGCATAGCTACACTTACATGCTGTAGTCATGTGTGGCACATCACCCTCCTGTCTTTAGGCTATTACCCACTGTGTATGATGTTTAAGGTACATCCAGATATCATCTGTGATGCTGTTTCAGAACACCACATCCAGGTACCACACAGCGACTGTCATGACCAAATACCAACATGTTTTTCCTAGATAGTGTACTGTGTTTATTATGCGAATGGCTATGGGAACACCATTACAGCTGTTTCACATGCAATTAGCTAGAGGAGGACTGCAATAGGTGCAGAGGCCATCACCTGATCATGTCCATCACTTACAATACACATGCTGCTGCTGAGCAGGTGTACACCTCCACATCGACCAGAGAGTGTGTGGGTGGGACAGGCAAAGTACACCAGAGAAGTGCTTGGAGACTAAACCCTAAACATCATCTGCCACACGCCTAACAGTACACGGGTCAAACCCCTGATTGACTAGTCATTACTATTACATGTGCATGAAGTTACTACATGTGCCACAAAGCCGACTTGTTGCTGTGCTGTAAGAACATATATGTGTGTAAGTGAGAGACATCTGCAACAGAGATATAGTAGACATACATTGGGTGCAGCACACATGGCTGTCCACGTGAACAGATGCCATTGTCACCACAACCACACTCTCTAATGGATTCACATTGACACTCTTTGCCAGGGCCACAAATACACAACCTAACTACTTAGTTTGCCACACTGCAGTAATGCACAGGACTACATACACCACAGTGGATATCTGGAGGTTCTATGGGCTAGGGCATGTGAAAGTTTTTGACATCTGTTGGTATGCCAATGAGGGTTATACTGGGAGTAACTTTGTTTGGGTGCATCATATCCCGCACGCAGATACAAGGTGCCAGTACCGACATGCATGTATGCATTGCTTCATGGGTGTGTAGTGGTTGGCTGTGCAAGATGGCTGTACAAGGCTGGGTGAGGGGTAATCCTTGGCATTGCTTCACCCAACAATGGTGTGCAGTGCAGTATAGGGGTGTAGTGTCTGCAATGTCCCACACAGATGGGTACTGCACGATCTGCCCTGACATCCTGGTTACCAATGTGTATGGCCATAACTTTGCAATACATGCCATGTCTGTGTTTGATAGTCCTTCACATGGACATTGCCTGGGATGTGCATGTCCCACAATACTGTACAGTGACATGCACAGGTGTACCTGGTTTGGCAGGCAAATGTTGTGTACACAGACTGTTATCCCCCAATATGCCAGTATTGGCCTGTTGTGGCGAAATGTGCTTATAGTGAGCAGGTCAACCCTACACCTGCATTGATAGTATAATACAGGTATTCCCTTGTGTCATTGGCATTGTCCATACAGGGCACATGTGTATGGCATTGTATGGCCTCTGTGGATCACATTTGAATGCACCACATATGTTGCAGGCATCCAGTGGGGAACATAGTGAAGACACAATGTCCGCAAATATGTGCCTATTGTACCTCTGTACTGGGTGCCATGTCCTCTGCATCCCACTGCATTCACACCATGCCTGCTATCTCTCATCAATGTGCATGATACTAGCAACATAGTGGGATATCCTAGGCAAGTTTGTTTGTGCATGGCACATGGGTGCGGGACATATACCGGGTACTAGTAGGGTTGCATACTTTGTTAACCAGGCCTTTTGCCAGATGTAGGGGAATGGCTTGCCAACACAGTCCCATGGCTGACTGACAGCTGTACTCCTTGTGATGTGGCCAATGTGTCATAAGACAGACACCATATAGGAAAACTACAAAATCCACTCCCCAACATGTCCAGTGGTTAGACAATCACAGCCACCTCTACACAGGCTCTGACAGCCAAAAACACACACTTGCCATGTCCGGTATATGAACCCCTACCTACCATATCACACTACAGCAATACGCATGTGCTATGGCAAATACTGGGTTGCAGCACACCTACAGGTGTATTCCTAGGTGGGTGACAACAGCAGGATTGACAAAGGTGGTCATGTGATTTGTACAGAGAGGGCATACTCTACAAAGCACTGTACTTGTCTCACGCAGGCAGACACACACACACACACACACACACACACACACACACACACACACACACACACACACACACTTGGCAAGTCTGGGATTAGAACACCAACCTAATTACTTTATCACACTACAGCATTACGCAGTTACAGAACATGCTACCGAGATTACTGGGTCACAGCACTCCCAGAGGTGTATTTCTAGGTGGGTGACATCATTAGCCTTGCCAAAGGTGGGTATAGGAATTGTATGGAGTGTGAGCAGTCTAAAAGTATTATTCTGTCTTCAGGCAGACGGAGACACACACACACACACACACACACACACACACACACACACACACACACACACACACACACACACACAGAGTTGGGAAGTCTGGGATGAGAACACTGACCTAACTACTTTATCACACTAATAAAGCATTACACAGTTACAGAACGTGCTACCGAGATTACTGGGTCATAGCACTCCTAGAGGTGTATTTCTTGGTGGGTGACATAATCAGCCTTGCCAAAGGTGGGTATAGGAATTGTATGGAGTGTGAGCAGTCTAAAAGCATTATTCTGTCCTCAGGCAGACGGAGAGACACACACACACCAGTGGTGGGAACAGAACACCTGCCTATCTACAGATCACTATTACAATACTACATAGTTACGAGTTGTGCCACAGAGACTACACATTTCAAAGCTGTCTTTATGACCTTCTAGGAATGCAGGCATCAACAGGGATGCTGGCAGTTAAGATGTACATACCTGTGAACCTGTGTGTTTAAAGTAGGAATCTATCCTGAACTGGAGTATACCCATCTGTGGAATGGACGACTACTATCACTATACAGGGTTACAATGGCCATGCCCATAAACATAGAGGCACATAACCAACACAAGGTGTCACTGGGCATGCTCACACACTTAGTAGCACAGGGTTGTTCGGAATGCACTATGTGTTCATCTACACAAGGCTATACTGAGCATGCTCATACACTTAGTAGCACAGGGCTGTTTGGGATGCACTCTGATTCTAAACATGGAAGGCCACAGTGGCCATGCTATTACAGTTAAACATAAAGAACACATTGTAATGGACTCCAGTGTTAGTAGTTTTCATTGTTAGCAGGAACACTGCACTACATATATCTGACATTGGTCTTATACACAACATCTGCTGCTATCCGTTATCTTAGATGTACCATTCTATACCAAGCACAATACTATCACTCACAGTGATGTCTTGCTAGGAGTGGCAACTGCTTGACCAATACAATAAGCCAATGTCCTGCTGTAATTACGAGATTGTCCAGTGTTTGTCATTCTGGGATGACATGACTGAAAGTAGACAGGCCTTTGTCACATATCACATGCATCCATGATTCAAGGGAGTGGGGATAATACCTAGGTCGCATTCGCCCATATAGTGCCATTCCAAGGCAAATGTCCTAAACACAGGATAACACCCTGACACCCAGAGGACAACTGCATTGTATGCTTATGCTAACCAGTGCTAGATGTGTAGAGTTTCTAATCACAGCTGCTCACTGTAGATCCAACAATGAGGAATACTGACATCTGTGCAGTGAGGAATACCTGGCTGAAGGCTCTATAGTGCACAATAGCACTACCACCATATACCTCAGAACCAGACATGTGGGCCATTACACAGGTACGGACCGGTCCAGGTGGTGGTGCCCCCAAATGCATAAAGCCACTCACATGTACTGACCAGTACACCCACAAAAGGCATCACAGATGAGTCAGATGTAGGACACAGTGTCAAAAGCTGCATTCTAGGATGTAACCCTCAGACACCACCACGCCCTCAGACCACCAACACACATCCATACATGTGGTAGGACATATAATAGTACAACATCATGTGGACCTTGACCAGTGGACTGTACCTAGCTCTACATCAGCTGTGAAGAGTACCCATGTACTGACACAGTTGCATCATGTGTTATGCAATGCAATGATACCACTGTTTGCAACCAGGTCAGCTGTACACATACTAGGGACCCTCAGTTATTTACAGCATTAACAGATGGCTGTTGCTGTACACCAGTAAACACCTTCATGTTTGGATATGACACACATGTACCTGCCCTGGATATGTGCATGCCACACACATACAACATTTATGTAAATAGCATAGCTGTTGTTGTCCTTTGTGCAGACAGGTGGCTACAGCCATTACACACATGCACATGGAATGTAGGTCCATGGCTGCTGAATGGTAATAGTACATAAGGTGTGATATCAATGTTGACAGAGGTAACATTCCCTTTGTACTGGTCACCCATTACACCTATTATATCATACAACAGTCCATGTGTCATGTATGCCATTACACATGTCCACCAATTGCAATGCCTACAAATATGCCCAAATTACAGGAATGTAGGACCTACACACATATACATGTAGTCGTGTGCATTCAGATACCATGCATATGCAATTGCTGATGTATGCACGTGATGTGTGTCTTAGTACATCATGCAGTTGCAATGCAGCCTCAGCACTGCCAACTATATATGGTGATATGCTGAAAGTATGGAAAGATGTACCTTAGGTATGGACAGATGTGTGGACATAACTAAGTGGTGGGGCATCTTTGCAGATGGATGTTTGCTGAGGACAGGTCACAGGTGTGTCACAAGCGGTCCTACAATAATCTGTGTAACCGCTAAGCTATGGTTTTGTTAATTGAAGGGGAACACACACAACATAGACAGCGGTCAGGGTGACACCAAAGGTAAATCACTTGACACCTGTAACAGTTAAGACCTCCTTTGTGCATATATCAGCACAGTTGCCAAAGGAAGCATCAGTACACTTTGTAACGCATGCAATACTGCTGTAAGTCTGTCATATTTATCATGAGATAGGCAGGAGTTTGATTCACAGTACTGGCATGTGTGGTTACGTGTGTGTCCATATATGTCACATATTGTGGGGAATACATCTCAATTGTTACTCTCCTGTACACTGTTGTAGACATATGTACAGACTGCAATTTAGAAAGCAGGACATAGGCAGGGGTGTGTATCTCACACATGTGAGGTATCTGTATGTGATTGACATAGGTGTATGCAATAGTGAATGCCATAGTGTGTGTGTGTGTGTGTGTGTGTGTGTGTGTGTGTGTGTGTGTGTGTGTGTGTGTGTGTGTGTGTGTGTGTGTGTGTATGTATGTATGGCTGTCTGGTCCCTGGAGAGAGGATGTATATTACCATAGTGAACTGATAAGACCCCTCCCTCACTCCAGGTGATGCAATCTACTATCCATATTGATGTCCCCGATCTTAGGTCATACTGACTACCTGTACATGCATAATCTCTGTAGCGCATCATGTAAGTGCACAGTACTGTAATGATGATTTGCACATAGGCAAGGGTCCTCATCTCAACACTAGCAACTGTGTGTGTGTGTGTGTGTGTGTGTGTGTGTGTGTGTGTGTGTGTGTGTGTGTGTGTGTGTGTGTGTGTGTGTGTGTGTGTGTCTTACTCTGTCAGTGAATCCGTGAGTGTGTGGGTGTTACTGTGTCTCTGAATACATGTGTGTGAATACCTGAGTGTGTAGGTGCAGTTGTCTGTTCGCCTCCTGTCATGGAAATGTGTATTACTGCTTCCCAATGAGGCATCATGCTTCCCACTGGCCTCTACCCTTGTCATCAGCTAGACCGCTCTCTTACCTCCCCACTCCATGTAACTGTACCTGTAATGTCACCCAGTATGGATGTCACATCTGTAGCCACAGTAGCTTAATACACAGTTATCATGCTCTTGGATCAGTAGACATGTTTGGAATGTGGGACTTTCTAACTGTGATGTGGAAGCTACAAGGTGCATGCTGGTATTTTCATACATACCTGTGAGTAGTCCACATTTACATATGGGACACTAACTGCAAACACTGACATCCACCGGCACATGCAATTAAACCTGAAGGAGGAAAGCAGAACATCATGACCAACATGCAGTTACTGTTGTTACACAAGACACATACTGTTAACAGTACAAAGTGCATTGTAAACCTATACTACATGGTATGTCTGCTGCCTGTCAACAGTACACAACAATTGTAATCTATACCTATCTTCCTAGTCTGTTCACCCTGTGCATCAGACCATATGAGCATGTCCTTGCACCGATGGTGTGGATGACAGGGATGCAGCACAGGCATCATCATATGCACAGGGTGATAATGTTTGCCAGAGGCCTAGGCTGCACCATTGGATGACATTTTCATACATACCTGTGAGTAGTCCACATTTACATATGGGACACTAACTGCAAACACTGACATCCACCGGCACATGCAATTAAACCTGAAGAAGGAAAGCAGAACATCATGACCAACATGCAGTTACTGTTGTTACACAAGACACATACTGTTAACAGTACAAAGTGCATTGTAAACCTATACTACATGGTATGTCTGCTGCCTATCAACAGTACACAACAATTGTAATCTATACTTATCTTCCTAGTCTGTTCACCCTGTGCATCAGACCATATGAGCATGTCCTTGCACCGATGGTGTGGATGACAGGGATGCAGCACAGGCATCATCATATGCACAGGGTGATAATGTTTGCCAGAGGCCTAGGCTGCACCATTGGATGACATCATGTGTGTGGGTTAGGGCCTTTGATCTAATTGGGTGTGTGTGGATGTTATGCATGTGTGTATTGCGGTGCCCTACATGTTTCCAGTGTGTGCGTGTATGTATGCACATGGTTCTGGCATGTGTCTGGCCTACACAGATGTCTTATTGACAACTGCGGACTGTACAGGCCAGGATTTACAGTTCACGGTGTCCGGCCATGGCCACGTGACCTGTGCCTGCCAGGGTTTGCACGGGCACTACAAGGCAGAGGTGCAGATTGGGTACTGTATGATGATACATGTCCACTGGAACTGTGTCCCTGTTGGGACCATCCAGGGCCATGTGGACATGGCCTGATGTGTCATGGTGTGGACAGTACAGCACCAGCTGCACTACTGCTGCTACTGCCACTATGGGAGTGGGCATGTGAGGTAGCTCGTTCACGTAGACCTGAAACAGGTGATGTAGCAGGCCTATGTCCACTTGCCTGATGCCTCACTCCTACCAGATGTTCCAAAACAGACAGCTCACGCTCGCGGATTGTCATGCCATGGTCAAGGACTTCAACCATGTCACCCAATCATCTATCCAAAGCTTCAGCAATCTGCTGTTGAGCATTTATCATTGCCTGGATGTTGTTTAAAAAATGGACAGCAGCCCCCTGAAGTCTCTGATCCTCTCTATTGTGCCATTCAGCAAGTGCCTGTGCCTCCATTACAGCCTGAAACATGCGTCTGGTGACACCAGCTGCTGCACTCTGTCTTGCAGGGGCATGTTGGCCAGAGCTCCTCCTATGAGCAGCACTGGCCACATGCCTGTGTGGGGCATCACCAGTCAGTTGGCTGACACCATGGTGTGTAGGCACACCTTCCATAGCCTCCACACTTTCCTTTTCCAAGCTACCACATGCCAACTGTCCTTCCTGTATGGCCACTGGTGATGGGGTATGTGTAGGTATGAGAACTGTGTGTGGGGATGAGGGGGTATAGGTGGAATGGCAACTAATGGTACCTATTCAGCCCCTGACAACCCTGCCTGTGCCTCAATCATACGTTCATCATCACTGCTAGAGTCTGTGGGGCCAATAACTTCAGATGGACTGCAGGAGGGGAACGCACCTACTTCACCTGTGAGGGGCAGAGAAGAATTGTACATTACAATCTATACAATAGACACACACACACACAGACACACACACAGACACACGCTATGGCACCCAACATGCATGTGATATGACAGAAGGCATGCAACATGCATGTGATATGGCAGGTGGCATGCAGCTCAGACAATAATAGTGGTAGTTATCATACATCCCTGGGTTGCACACAACAGCATGCATGTGTCATAGCAGAAGGCGTGCAAATTACACAATCATAGTAGTAGTTAGCATACATCCCTGTGTTACACCATGTAGATCAGCACAGGTTAACAGTACACCTGCCTGATGTATGGCATATGACCCTGACAATCAAATGTAGTATAACATGTGATCTTCTGACGTGTGCAATGACATGCATATATGTTTAACACAATGGTGTCCTGTCAAATATATAGTTGGGTAATGGTGTCCCAATGCAGTGTTGTCTGTCTGCCCTACAGATATACTGCACATTTAGCTGATGTGCATGGCCATTGTAGGGAATCATGAGGCATCTCTAGTGCTATACAGTGTGAGTTACAGATAAAGTTCATAACCATGACTGTGTTCAGATACAATACATATATACTGTGGAATGTGATCCACGTCACTGAGGTGTATACACACTAAACCATGATGTGGAATGTGTGACACAGGTCACTGAAGGGTATACGGATGATACCCCTGCACAATTGTGACCATATTTTTGCTGCCTGGCAACTATGGCCAGACATGGCAAACTTGTCAGTACACCATGTCCCACATGACATCTGTGTACCACACACACACACACACACACACACACACACACACACACACACACACACACACACACGAGGAGCAAGGATGGCATTGATGTCCAACACCAGCAAGGGGAATGTACTGTATCTGTGGGCTGATGTGGTTGTCTGTGTATGTATGTGGATACTGTACAGGTGACTGCTGTCATGTCATGACACACTCAAGATGTTCAACACATCTTATGTGGTGGATTGATGTCACACCTACACAAGATGTGCACAGGCCTGTAGGATGTCTAGTGTTCCATATTGGCAATATAACCATTACACAAAGGCCATAGTTGGACCATGTGGAGCCAATGTATGACAGGGTGTGCACACAAGCACATCATGTCTATGGTGTGTGTTGCTTCATGTCTCTGGCCATCCCCCATGGCCATGTGTGTACGTGTGTTTGCCAAATGGTTGTAAAGGGCATCTATTTCACATGTCTGTGTTGTCCCATATGACATATACCCATAGATGTCATATGCTCTACTGACGACAGGGTTATGCAGACAAAGGGTGGTATGTTTGGTATCTGGGATATGTTTTTCAGGATAGTTAGACAGTGTTGGAGCCAGCCCACTAGATGCCATGAACATGTCAGATAGCACATCACATTGTGTGACATTCATAGCTGGGGTATGATCTACACCGGTGAATCCTTTGTACTGGCCATACTCCAGCTCAATGTGTAGTACTGCTTGTATTTCTCACATGTGTAGTTCTGATCTGTAGTACATGTCCCTACAGTGAACAGCACCTCCAGCATTGTATGCACAGCTGTCCACACATCTGGCAATGACAGTTTGTGAGGTTTCATGTCGGTGTTTCACATAGTTTGCAAGTATTGCACATGGGTAGCCATTGTGATGCATTGCAGGTCCGACCTGTATATTGTGACAGGACCATACATTATGTGTACATGTAGTAAATGGCCACATGGCAGATAGATCTGTGCATTAAAATGCCTGATAAATAATAACAGTCTCACCTGCAATGAGCTGCTGTCACAGCGGAATGCCAGAGGTACCTAAATAGGAGTAACACAGCAGTATGATCATTATCCATGCCTGCATGATAGCTACAGAGTGCAATGTGCATGTTAACACATACGCCAGTACAATAGACTATACTATGGAGTATGCACATGTGTGCATACACAGAGTAGTATACTATAGTATGTGGCATGTGTGTATACATGCCTTGCATATGATGTTACATTACATATTGTACAGTGACACATGTAACTATATGGAATATAGTTGTTATAGGTGCAGTAGTGACTTACCAGGCAACTCCAGGCTCAGTGGTTGAGAGACACCCACCTCCATGATATCGGCTAAGGCTTGTGGATTTTGTTCTGCAGGTGTGCCCAGGTTGGCCAGTAGCTCCTCGGTACATGTGAGTGGGGGCTGAGTTGGTGGCCCACCACCTGTCACACCTTGTTCCCTGGCAATTGCATTTGCACGCTGTTTCGCCCGTCTAATGAGGTCTGTACATTGTCTGTGCACCTGCTGATATGTGCGGTTGAGGCCACCCAAACATTAACCCTCCTGCGAAGTTTCTGCCACAGGGCATCCCACTGCTGTGCATCATGTGGCACATGGCTGAACAGGACATCATGTTTGTCATGTAGGTATGGGATGAGGGCCTCATCCTCCAAGCAGGTATAAGGTGGTAGCCTTGCATGCAGCATACCTGGAAGACATAATGATGGAGACAGGTCACAGTAACTCACAGAGACGTACAGAGCTAAAGCTGAACATACATGTGTATCACATTTATTACGATTAAATAGTTGTCTTTGCAAATCTACATGACACTGACACCACTGACATGTTTGTGTCACACACATTTGACACTCAATGGTGATTGGATATTATCACCATATATGTGTGTGTGTCACCTGATTACATTGCTCATACTCCATGGGGATGCTGTCTTGATGTGGGCATGTCTGTTTGCCTGTACTGGTGTTCTTACCTATCAGCACATGCCTGGATGTATCCACATTAATGCAGTCAACCTTGATGCTGTGTATATGTCACATATAAAGACTTACACTGCCTTAACGGAAATGACCTGTGACCCTGCAGACTTGCTCAGGGAAGGTTTTACATGTATGTGTTTTGCCATATACATCTACACGGCACTGTACAGCAGTTCAACATCCTGCCATGTATCACCTGTGTTGCACATGTGATACAAATGGGACATTGGCTAGCCAGATGGTATTTGCAGGGATGGATATCAACTATAGCATGTACGATCAAAGTCAACTAGTAGGCTATATGCCCTGGGCCATGTATGAATCTAGGATGAAAGGCTACCTAGCTGTAGCTGACAGGTGGGTTTCTGTGGCCAGATGAAGCAGTGCCACATAACTGATCCACAGGGTTAATGATACATTTACCATGCAGTCATCACACCATGTCTGAGGGGGGGCATTGTGCAGCTTTGCTGGACAGGGATGCATAGTATGGCAGGAGTATGTAAAGTGTATGGGACAAGGATCTGTCCAGCATGTGGTGATCCTTGTACTAGGAAGGTGGATGTCCATGAAGTATGTGTTTGAGATCAGGATGTGTACGTGTAGCATGTCCAACATCACTGGGTTGGACATAGCTTTATTCAGAGCAGGCATCATGCTACATAGTGGAGATGGCGATTGGGAAGGCTGGTGTAAGCCATCTGAACTTGGCCAATACCCCTTAAAGGAAATATGTGATCTGATATGGGTCACTTGAGTGTTGAGTATGGCTGGACAATGATCTCTATATTCATGGATGGCATCCTGTCATGATTAGGGTTGCCACATACGACTACCTGACAGGTGTGGTGATGTAACTATCACAGGAAAGACAACTGCCCAACTGCATCCCTTACACACAGTGTCCATTATGTTGACCGCTATCTAGGTGGTAGTTCATGGGTACAGGGTTATTAACATAGGGGTGACAATGTAATATGTAGCTGTCAGATTGTGGCCATATGTCACACACCTCACCCACAAAGCCCCTTCTGTATGTTGTCCACAACACTCTGAGTCAGCTATTGCTCCTGGGTCATAGTCATTTGCATACTTCAATAGGCAGATGCCTTCTGTTAGTCTGTGTGGTATAGACTACAATGAGGGGTAGTACAATTAATTAACCCTGTCTTACTGTAGCTGGCACTGGTGTGATGTGCATGTATTATTCAGACACCTTCTGTAGTGTTGGTTCTGCCAGCAGTCCCATTGCAAAAAACTCCTGTGACATAGGAATGTACATCTAGTATACTGAGTGTAGGTGGAACACAGTATGGGTGATGATGTCCTATGACCTGGCAAGGTTATGATATGCAGTGTGAAATCAACCTTACTGTCATCTACATCTGTACTGCTGACATCAAATAAGTTGACCAAGGTTCATGGCCTTTCAGACCAGACTCAGCAGGGTAGTAGTGCAGTACTTCCCATTGTCAGTGATGTCTCCCCCTTTGTAGGTTCTGATACCTGTTGGTGTGCACCATTCAGTGTGTACACAGCCTGACTTGAAGCTATGTTTTATGTTTTAGATGATGTGTATGTGGAGAGCAACTTGTTTTGCCATATGTGTATGATACAACCAGGGATGTGGACAGGTCCCATGCAGCCTGAGTCAGCTTGTACCTGAATAGTTGTGGTTACAGGGGCTCTGTAGTGTGCATGGATATATGATTGTGTACCTGTTGGGGGGCAGTGTGTTTATGTTATCCAAGACCCTATCTGGATTGCTTATTCATGCTCAGCACTTGTAAGCACTAAGTAATCTACTAAATACTATAGCACTCAGTCTTCCTCATTACCTAGAGGTAAACAGTTTTTGTGCATACTTTTCTCACTTGCTTAGAGTAAAACATCTCTTGTACTCACTTTCCTCACTTATCTAGGTGAAAATAGTTTTATATTCAGGCATGTCCAAGGGTCAGCTCTCAGTGTTCTCTCCTGTCTATCTGATGAATCTGGGCATCTTGAGGCAATGTAGAAATTACCTCATGTACACAGACAACCCTCCCCTCCTACCACCCAACACTACATCTTGTGAGAGATGCACTTATCTAGCCAAACTGGAGGTAAAGCTCTCTCCAACCAAGACTGAACTTGACAGTCATGTGGAGAAGGTAAACATTTGCACCACACCACACTCATCACAGTCTCACTAAATCTACACCACGATAATCCACACATAGTAACACAAAAACATTTGCGGAGGCTCTCAATAATAATCTGTCTAAGCAACAGAGACCTCCAAAGCAGAAACACAAGCAGCCTCCATCCTCAACACAACCCCAATGACACATAGCCCACAGACTCAGTGTGCCACTCAACCACAGCTAATAAGGCAAAACAACATACCCAACACACTAGTCATAGGTGACTCTATAGTCAGGCACACTGATGTCCCACTCACCAGACTAAACAAGGAGAAGGTTACTGTCAGCTGCCTGTCAGGTACCAGGATCCACCACATAACCCATGCACTCAGGTCACTCCACAACAAGTATAAATATGACTCTGTTATTGTCCATGTTGGTGTGAAAGACCTGAGATGTACCTCCCAGGACTATATGGAACAAGACATGGAAGAGCTCTCCGATCTTGTATCCCGGGCAGGTATGACCATAGCCCTGAGTAGCATTCTACCATCATCTAGAATGATACCACAGTACAAGGAAACAATTATTGACTTCAACAATTGGCTAAGCTTCTGGCATCATTCTAAGGGGATCCAGTATCTGTCTGCTTGGGATGACATGCTCGACAGACCACGATGCTTTGCCACATATGGCTTGCACCTGTCTCCCCTGGGATTCCAGATACTGGCTAAGGATCTTGCTGCCCCTATAGTGCCCTCTTTAGGCAAGGTTCAAATAACATATCCACCACCATAACATGAACAGGCAAGCACAAACTGAAGGTAATGCTACTCAATGCTGGAAATCTAAATCTCAAAATGCACTCACTCGAGGCACTCCTTGTAATGGGGAACATCGATATCTGTGCAGTGACTGAGACCTGGTTCAAGGATCCAGAGAGCACCCCTGCACTACCAGGCTATAACGCATACAACACTTTTCGGCCATGTAATCTGGACCAAAACACCCAAGGCGAAGGTGTGTCCATATTCATTAAGGATATCCATCCCTCCAGGCTAGTTGCTTAGCACAATGCATCCGAGGTTATCCAAGTGCAACTACCTTTGGGCTAAACTGCAATCCAAATTGTAGCTTGCTACAGATCCTCCACCATGCCCCAAGATTCCCACTCCTCTTTTCTTGATTTACTGGAAATTATTAGGGTTCAACCAAACACCCTACTAATGGGCGACTTCAACTACCCCACCATTAACTGGGAAAACTACTCCTGTACCAACTCATTAGCTCAACGCTTTCTGGAATTCATAAATTCAAATGCCCTGGATCAACTTATCCACACCCCCACCAGGGGCAACAATATCCTAGACCTAGGCATTACCAACATGAGTGACCGGTGTTCCACACCTGAAGTCAACTCCTTGTTGGTCCGATCCAACCATAAGCTAAACACCCTTGATATCCACATCCCGCCCCCACCCCTCATTAAGGAAACCACAGTATAATATTTCTACAAAGCCAACTTCATGCTTCTTAAGACAGAAGTGGTGAACTTCATGACACCCATGCAGATGGACAATATAGTTACAACTGCTGAATCTTACACAAATGCACTCTATAAGCACTTACACGAGTGCCTGGATCGTGCTACCCCAAACAGAACCAAGACGCTATCCTTCAAAAATAAGGAAGCCAATCTGGTGGTCCCCTGCCATAAACAAACTGTACAACAGAAGGAAGAAACTGTTGCAAAAGAAAGTACAATCCCATGAGTGGAGTAGCTCCCTGGTCAGCCTCAGGAAGAAGCTGAGATCCCTTATAAGATCCTCCAAAGCTAGCTATGAAAACAAAACCACCACTAATTCCAAGGACAACCACAAAGCATTCTATAGCTATGTCAAATATCTCGATGGCAACACCCAGATCTGCTCTGAGTTACAGCATAAAAGCACGAACATTACAGAACCAACTGATATTGTCAACATCCTGGCAGATAGGTTCAGTGCTACCTTTCCCCCCTCTCACCCCTAAAAGGCCCATATCTATATAGGAAGAATGCAGAGTCCCTGTAATCACAACTGTACAGGTTAAAGCTGCACTCTCTAAAGCCAATATCACAGCATCCACAGGAACAGACAACATCCCAGACTGCATTTTACATGAACTTCAGAAGGAACTGGCTCCCCACTTATGCACCATGTTCAATAATAGCTCGCATCAGGCTTTGTGCCCCCTGAATGGCACACAGCAACAGTTATCCCACTCCACAAAGGTGGCACCACAATGGACCACGGGACCTATTGCCCTATAAGCCTGACTAGCCTGGTCTGCAAGGCTATGGAGCACATCATTATGGATCTCATTCACAGAGACATTGGGTACCTCCAACCCTTTGACCCCACCCAGTTTGGCTTTGTTAAGGGCGGACCATGCCTCCTAAACCTGGTTGACTTCTTTGAGACAGTTACCAAGGCATTGGATGAGGGTAAGGAGGTCCACACAGCCTACCTTGATCTCTCAAAGGCTTTCAACACCATTCCCCATTGTGGTATTATCGACATACCCATCCACCTGAGCATTAACCCCTACGTCATGAGATGGTTTGCAAAGTGGCTCACGGACAGAATGCACACAGTGGGAGTTGCATACCCTAGGTCTGAGTGTAAACCAGTTACAAGTGGTGTCCCCCAGGGCTCAGTCCTAGGACCCCTCATGTTCGGTATATACTTCTCTGAGGTACAGGCAAGCACAGGAGACCTTTGGCTATAAAGATTTACAGACGACTGCAAACTAGGGTCCATAATTGATGGCCCAGCTGATACAGACACCCTCCAGAAGTGTCGCACTGAGACGGATACCTGGTATCAATATCATGGCCTCAAGCTAAATGCCAAAAAGTGCATAGTCATCCCCTTTGGATAAAATGAATTACCTGTGGACTACCACATAGGTGCTAGTTCCCTACATACAGAAAAGGTAATAAGGGATCTGGGAACCCAAGTAGATAGCAATCTCTCCATGGATAACCATAATGCCATGGTGGTTAGAATATCCTTCTACATGGCCCCCCCAATCTCAAATGGGTTCTCATCCAGAACAAAGGAGGCCATTGTGCCTCTCTACTCATGACTTATTAGACCCATTAAAGGATACAACACCCCATTTGTGATGTACCTTACAAGACAACTGCAACAGCTTGAAAGACCACAACAGTACTACACCAAGAGGATTACTGACCTCAAACAGATGACCTATGCAGCCCAACTAAAGAAACTCCAGCTGTACTCTGTTGCATACTGCATACACAGAGGTGATCCCTGCTTGACATACAAGGCCCATGTCCAACCCAGTATTGCTGGATATGCTCCACCTAAACAAAAGCTCCTGAGAGCCACATGCTCTAGGGATATACACCTAACCACAATGATAACTAGGACATGCTGGAGGGATAGATTCCTGACCCGGAGATTCCCCATTGTTTGGAACATGATTTCAATGTACATCAGGCAGGGCCCCTCACTAGCGCTCTTCAAGAGAAACATTGACGGGTGGATGGGAGACAGACAAGTACCCCGGGGATCACTGCAGTGGCTCTGCTGGACAGAGGTACAGGGAACTAATGGCTCTGCTGTTCAGAGGCACAGGGAACTAACCTAAGGGGTTGGCGGAAGCCAACACACTCTAGCTAGGCTTATAAATACCCTTGGGCAGACAGCCTAGTACCTACCTTTGAACCTATTACATGTCTTATATGCATGGATAGTGATCTAGCTCTTCCATTTTACTTTGCTATCATACTGATAAACTGTCAGGTGACTACAAGTCATATGTATCCTGTTATTGTGTATTGTAAATGCCAATAGACATAACTAATGTTTGCTTAACATAACAGTAATGCTATGTAAAATGTAATACATATCTGCCTACAATACTGTACATTACACAGTTATTGGGACAATATCCCACAATGCAAATCATAATTGCACAATAGGCCCACCTTCGACATGTTATTCTCAGTAATACACCCATACATATGCCTACTGTTACAATATGTCAACATATACTATCCCCTGTAATAGCACGTACTTGTTGGACCAACCCTGCCACTGACAGCGGCTGGAGAGGAATTGTTGGATTCAAAGCCCTTATATAGGATCCCTTGTGGTGCATGCGGTGTTTGCCTTGTGACCTACATCAGTACACACATAAATACTACAAGCGTTACTATGCTCAACAATACATCACTACAAGATAATTGTTTCCACTATATGCATTGCATACACTTTAATTATTACAGAACAGGTACTACATACACAGACATACTGAGTGTTCTACATACCTTATTAGTAACCCGAGGTATCGTTGACTGTTATTTCAATCCTTTTCAGTTTGTGTTTCAATCTTCTTTGTAATGTTCTGCTGGTATATACAGATGGTTTGAATGTGTGACAAGCCATCCTTTTATAGTTAAATATCGGTAACAAGTGGTATCCTGACCACTATTTGGTGTTCCAAATTAGTTAATTACATGCACATCAGCTGTGCAGCTATTCCATTAGCCAGTAACATGGCAACAGTGGTGTATAATTGAGTACTCCACTTGGGCGTTGTCCCTTTGCCTTACTTTTGAGGAAGATGGCCTGGATGTGTTGTTTGTGATGTATTGCAACAGCTATATGGAGACAGACAGAGATATATTAGCATCATGACTCCCGTGGATTGTGTGTAATGGCTAGAAGATGTTGTTCTACATGTGAGTACAGCTGTTATATTTCAGAACATTGCTACTTATGCAGGGTTTGTTTGTACCTGATACATCTGCAGATGTTTCAGTCTGGCAAGGATGTTTGGGCAGCTCAAGGCTGTATGGGTATGCATGAAATGTTAGGTGGTTTACAGTGTGCTCACCAGACATCTTTGGTTTGGTGTACATGTGTATCATACTGTGCTGTTAATCAGTAATTGGTAACACTTCCTGGTGTACACACAACCTGCTGAAATGGGATTAGTGCAAACAAACCCTGTAACATCAGCAGCTGTTCCATTGTATACCAGCAACTATTTCACATAGGGCCATGTTAGTGTGTCTCTGACAAGGAACGTTATGGCTTCTGCAGATGTCGTACAGTAAGCGAATGATTTGTGATGTTATTACAGTTTGTATTGTAATTGGTTTGGGTGTGGGGGAGATGTTGGTGGGTGTACATATCAGATGCAGGTGTGTAGGAACTGCTTTTATACATAATCGATATGTGTTTGAGGGTTCCTTCCATATTTGAACATCTATCCTTTAGTGGTAATTGCAGGCTGATTCATTAAGGCACTGTTAATTGGTTCCTGTATAGCATGCAGGTGACGTCAGTCCTTGAATCCTTTCGGCAATACATCGGAATGTAATAAAGTGTTGCTATATGAAAGCTGTCTGTGTATTTCTGTCATAGGTATTTGCAGTCATTGGAGTTGTGTTGGTGACTGACCCTCTTTGGCTAGGGTTGCCACCTTTTCAAGTGGCCATAGTGGGACATTTTCAGGGCACACATCAGATTTTACAGGCCGACAAAAACCCACGGTCAGTACAAAGGATAGAACTTTCCTTTTTTGCCTAAATATAAGCTTACTCTTGTAGCAGTTTGGTTGCTTATCCTGTTTCTTGTAACATGTAGGTATTTTAGATACAGAAATAACTATTTTATGCAACTATTACATTACATATGGGACATATTTATGTCCTACAATCTCAGGACATTTGCCATTTTTAATATTTTTGGTCAGGACACAACCACCCAAAGAGGGACTGTCCCTCAGAAAGTGGGACAGGTGGTAACCCTATCTTTGCCTCATGTCCATAGCGCATATTTGTAATAGTGTATAGGCATATACTCTCCATATCCTTTGTTCATAAAGTTTGGTCGTGGAGGAATGTGTGATTGCTATGGTCCATGTTATACTCATATATGAACACTTCAACCGCTGCATATGGGATACCTATGGAATCCCGAACGCACACATTTCCAACGCCCACAGTACTGGGCCCAGAGTCCCATACCCCACATTATCAAACACTCAAACCCGCGACAGTAAAACTCATGAAAGTGACACAAACACTGAACACACACATGCACAGACACACTGCTACCCACCACATCCAAACAAACCATCCTACACTACTTATGAGCAGGTGGGCAAGCCCTCCTACACCCCCCATATGGGTGGCTGTGCCCCCCACACCCCCCCCACTTTAATATTCTACCTCCGAGATTGCACAAACAGACGCACAAAGCAAACCTACACCTACACATTACAGTCCCACAGGAACACACACCACACTCAGAACACACACTTACACACACTACAGCCCTCAGAAACACACTTACACACAGTAACCTACCTGAACTGCAACACCAGAAGCACTAACTAAATGTCCCTAAAACTCGCACTTCTGGTGTTTCAGTACTGTGATCTTTCGGTTTTAAGCCTCGTGATTACGAGTGTCGGTATGTCAAGCATTCGGTATTTGGTAGGTATCCCATTTATATGTACCTCCGTGGTTGTGTAGATGATGTTAACCTATCTATATATCTAGATATATATGTATATCCCTATATATCAACATATAACCCTCTCTCTCTCTCTCTCTCTCTCTCTCTATATATATATATATATATATATATATATATATATATATATATATATATGTATAGCATACAGCTTTCATTGGGTACATGGCGGTTTGTCCTATTTCCACACATTCATCCCTTTTGTGTTTTAACCTGTCAGAATGCACAACTGCCATTGGTACATCACAGGTAGCTTAGTGGTAGGTTATTGTGAAGATTGAGTACATGGTTGCATGGTCTAATCCTGGCAGTGGTCATTTTACCTCTCAGAGCAGGCACTGGTAGTGCAAGGGTGATTAACGCACATTTCAGCGGTTGTGTGCTCCAAATGTTTATTATTCTGTGGAATACTACCTATATATGCAAGCTGTGGTTAAGGTACACTATGTAACATGTAAATCATCTCTGACTTTATTGGGATTTGAACCAAGACTGCACAGGTATTATGCAAATGCTGTAGCCATTACACTACTGACATTAATGTTCCTTCTGCCTATTTCATATGTCCATGAATCCTATGTGTAAGCTTGACTACACAACAGGTGGAGCCACCCACACCCAGTGAGCTTCTCGAAATACCGACATAACACATGAATTGAGAGACTATACATTAACATCCTAACTACATTTGGCATAGCCGCTCACTGACACACTTCAGGGGAACCTTGATGTGTGACTGGCCAACAGTATATACACCCCTGGGATCATGTGTCCCAGAAACATACAGCCAGGGTGTGTGAGAGCCACTCCAGTTTTATAGCTGCAAGACCTGTTAGGGAAATTGAATGCTGTTGTGTTGTCATGTTAACATGCCCTTTTGAGATCATTATATGCTCCTATCACCCTACAGCACCCCAGTCCTCAACAGCTTCCAGCAACTTTGCCTGGAATCACTTAATTGGCTATGCTTGACAGGCTCAGTTACTTCTTCAATGGTGCAGGTAAAGCCACCACACTGTAGCTATGCTTCTAAATGTCCTTGGGCAGATAGCCTACTACCTATCTGTGAACCTCTACAGTGCAGGCCATCTCCAACATTATATGTGATTATACAGAGTTTTCTGATCACAATATACAGTGTAAAATCACCACATAGTCAGACAACAGTTAAGTACAGCAATAGCATACAGACTACTGATACATAATCACTCCAAATGCCTATCCTGGAAGCTAGTGGACATGTATAGGTTTCAGACTTTGTATTGCTTACCAGTAGGTTACCTACAGGAAAGATGGGACAGAAGCACAGATGGGAAACATGACTGCAACAATGCCATACTAACTTGCATGTGTCAGCCTAAGGCTTTGGAATGCTGGGCAAGGCTATTGGCGCACCCATGGTGCCGTTTTTAGGCAGGTCTCAGAGGTGAATCTCACCTCCATGAACTGCACAATAGTGGAATCAATGAGGGTTAGGCTACTCAACACCAGGGTTAGTACTCAGAACATGCACTCACTCATAGCACCCCTCAGTGTGGATAACATCTACATATGTTCTGTGACTGGGACCTGTATAAGGCTCCTGTTAGCACACTGGCACTACCAGACTACAACCCACAACACACATTTCAGCCACTGAACATGGACTGGCACAGACATGGAGAGGGTGTATCCATATTCATCGGGGATACCTACACCTCCAAGTTAGTGGGGCAGCATGATACTTCTGTGAACATCCATGTGCAGCTAACATCAGCCACGACTGCAATGCAAACTGTGAGCTGCTACAGATAACCCATCCATGACCCAGGAGCACCACTACAACTATCTGGAGACAGTGGTAAACATGATAGTCCTACTAGGCACCCTCTTATTGGTCAATGTCAGCTACCCTACACTTAACTGGATAACCTACTTGAGTATTCACTTCCAGGCCCAGCACTTCCTGGGATTTATCACCTCATATGGCCTGTATCAGTTGGTAGACAGACTAACGAGAGGTGAAAACATACTAGAAGTGGTAATCACTGACATGTGCAACAGGTGCACTAGAGCAGAGGTAAACCAGTCACTGTTTAGATCTGACCATGAACTATTCACTGATGATTTCCACTTCCAACCACCCACTCCACCCAAGGAACACACAATGGATACCTTTCCTACAGCTAAATTCACAGTACTAATGACAGAGGTGGGAGGGTTCACAGCCCCCATGCTCAGGGATGACACTGCTCAAGATACAGACAGAATTACAAATGCACTCTATAAGCACCTGCAAAGATGTATGGGTCATGTCATCAATGGTAAACCAGGACTCACTACTCCTACACAAGGACACTAGTCTGCTGAACCTCTGCATTATACAGGCTATACAACAGAAGCAGGACAGTAGTCCAGAACAACAGTAAATCCCAAGACATGCAGATGCCCGTGACCAGTATTAGCAAGATACTTATGTTACTCGTGTAATCATCCAAGGCTGACATCCACAGGTAAGTAGGCATGGATTCGGAATATGACCACAAAGGTGTCTTTGGCTATGTCAAGGATGTAAGCAGTAACACACAGATTTGTATTGTGCTGGTGCAATATTGCACTGAATATACTGACCCTACTGATATCACCAACACACTTGATGATACATTCGAAGCAAGCTTCATCCCCTACAGGGCCTACAACAATATCCAAAACATACAGTATCCCAGACATCTGAGACATACAGATGGTAATGGCCCTTTCAAACGGCATGACAGAGCATCAATGGAGGCAGATGGTGTCCCAGAGTGCATCCTGCAGACACTACAAGACAGAGTGACCCCCCACCTAATATAGCAATTCAACATCAACCTCTACACAGGCTACATGGCCATTCACTGGTGCATGGCAACAGCTATTCCACTCCACTAAGGTGGTGACACAACTGACCATGGTAACTACCACCCCATAAGCCTGAGTAGCCTGATCTGCAATGCTATGGAGCGCATCCTCACGGCAGTCATTAACATAGACAATGGTAACCTCCAGACACTTGACCCAACCCAGGTCAGCTTGATTGAGTGCAAATCATGCCTACTGAACCTGTTTGACATCTTACAGTTACCTAGACTTTAGGTGTCGGGTGTGGTAGTTCACACATACTACCTAGACCTCGCTAAAAGTTTTGACACCATTCCCCACTCAGGTATTATTTCTACACTCACCAGCCACTACATACACCCATACATCACAGATTGGTTTGCCAACAGGCTTACATACAGAACCCACATGGTAAGCCTAGCAGCCTCCAGGTCCAACTCTTGACCAGTCACAACTGGTGTCCCACAGGACTCAGTCCTGGGACCCCTACTGTTTGCCATATACTTCTCAGAGGTATGGGCTAACACAGGTGGACTACAGCAAGCCATGTTTGGTGATTACTGCAGACTGGGAGCCATAACTGACAGTCCAGCTGTCACAGACGTCCTTCAAGGGGCCTCACATAGACCAACACAGGGTGTCAGAGTCATGGCCTCCAGTTAAAGGCCACATACTGTATGGTCTTTCCATTTTGGGAAACTACACACACACATATTAACACATAAGTGGCAGACACTATAATTCAGATGATGTAATGGGTATGTGAGGACTACATTACATAGTGATCTCTCCTTTGACAGTCATATCTGTGAAGTAGTTAGGTCATCCATCTCTGTAGGCCATCTGATTACTTAAGGGTTCGCATCTAAACAGAATTAGGTTATTGTGCCCCTTTACTCATCACTCATCATTCCCATCATGGAGTTGATAACCCATTTTGGATGTACCTCAGAAGACACATCTGACAACTGGAAGGGCCACAAATTTACCTCGCAAAGAGGGATAATGCCCTCAGACATGTGTCCTATGCTGCCAGACTGCATAAACTCTTGCATTATTCATTGGCATCTCATTTACTCAGAGATGATATTTGCTGGCCAACAAAGCCATGTCCAAGTCAGGCTTAATGGATATGCTCCACCTATGGGAATCCATGTCACAGTGAGCCACACACTGTAATGAGCTACACCTTGCCACAACCATAACTGGAAGATGCTGGAGTGACAGATTCCCCATGATTTGGAACTACATCCCTGATTACATTATACGGAGCCCCTCACTAACACTCCAGGAAATCCTTGCAGAGTGGGTGGGGAACAGTGGATACACCCCAGGAATCCTGCAATTGGCTCTGCTCCACAGAGGGACAGTTAGTTAATCAATGGGGTGGTGACAGCAGACACATTTTGGCTATGCTTATGAATGGCCTCGGGCAGTTAGGCATGTACCTACCTATGTACCTATGAACCTATGCATACAATATTGACACATGCTGATAGCTTAATTTACTGTTCAGGTATTGACTTACCTTGTGCCAATGGCAGTTGTGTGTACAATAGTTGAGGGCTGCCTATGTAGGATGCACACAGTAGACCACCTATGCATGACAATTTACAGGTGGTCTTGAGTGTGCCATCCATGTTTGCTGTGTGTGCAGGTGGAGAAGGGTGTCAGTCCGTAGGTGCCTACACTGTCAGTGTGGGTGCTATACGTTCCCTCTTTGCCAAGGCATGGGCATACTGGGCACACCTCAGTCTGCCTACTGGGGATGGCACAGGGTGTTCATGGTCAGAGTCCCTCTGTGCCTGTGGGGTCCTTGGCAGTGGTGGTGGGCTGTGAGGGCCTTCACCATTCTGTCCCTGCTGCAGCTGTTTCTGCAGGATCATATTGTGTAGCATGGCACATACTATGAAGATGTGGGCACACATGCCTGGACAGTACTGCAAGGCTCCACCAGATATGTCCAAGCAATGGAACCATGATTTCAGCATCCCAAACACACAGTTTATGATGATTCTGGTTTCTACGTGTGCCTCATTATGGCGTTCTTGCATGGGTGTGTGTGCATTTCTGATGGAAGTCATCATCCATGGTTCCAGTGCATAGCCAGCATCCCCCACCAGGTGGCCATATGGGATGTCCCCCCTGGCAAATACCTGATACAGCTGAGAGGCATACCAGATGTGGGAGTCATGATAGCTTTGAGGGCTGCCAGCACACACATCCATGATAATGCCCTGGGCATTGCACACGACCTGGCAGTTGATGGAGGGGTATCCCTTGTGGTTTATGTAGTGCCTACCCTGCTCACCGGGTGATGTCTTGATGTGTATGTGCGTGCAGTCTATTGCACCCAGTACCTTTGGGTAGTCTGCCACATGGTGGAAGAGACGCATATTGCTGGCCAACTCCTCCTGCATTCGGGGGAAGTATATGTGCTCATTGGCATATGGTAACATGGCATCCAGGAACTGGTGGAGTACCCTGGATGCTGATGCCTGTGAGATCCCCATGATATCCCCAGTTGGCCTTTGAAAGGTACCTGTGGCTAGTATTCTCAAGCTTACACATACCTTTGTGTCCACTGGGATGGGTTCCCCTCTGTTATTTCTGGCTCTAAGGCATGGCCGGCACAGCTCCACAAGTTGCTGTATGGTGTCCCTGTCCACCCTGTAATGCTCTACTATCTCCAGATCATGTAGACCCTGGCAGGTTACCCTGGGTCTGAACACTCTTCTCCTCCTCCGGTGCCTGAGATGGTTGTCAGCATCATCCTCCACACCACCGTCAGTCTCCAACACATGCTGGTGAATCAAAGCTATGGCAGCCCCTAACATGTACATATTAAAAGTTCCCTGTCTGTATACACCAATAGTGCAGAGTGTCTGGGAATACACAAGTGTGTGTGAGATGCATTCACACTTTATACTATTGTGCAATGGATGCTGCTGGTGTAATTGGGTGTGTATGTGCAATTCCAGCTGCAGACTATCTTAATTATGGGTTTTACAGCAGGTACTGCTATTGTGGGGCCATTGGTGATGAATTATGCTTGGCTGCCGTCATTCATCTATTGCCCTTTACTTCACTTTTCAACTCGATTCCCCTCCCATTGTCAGGCATGCATCCAGCTGCCGGCTTTCTTGTTTTGTACTTTCCCAACCCAGGATTGTGTAGCAAAATGTTTTATGTAGCTGATCTACTGCAAGTTTGCTTTGTTCTGCTGTGACAGTTCTCTTTTCTTTGCAGTACGGCACCTCCCCTTTTCTGTTCTGCAGGTAGCTGCTTAGCAGCCTTGTTAGCTGTTGTCTATGGCCCACTGTGGGTTCCTAGGTGTTAATTACTCATTTGTACTCCAATTACCATGCTGCAGCATTTCCTTATTGTCTTCCCATATCCTTCCTGTTTCAGCTGTGGTGCATGCCACACACAGCCTTTTACTGGGTTTTGAGCGCATTTTCACCTACGTTCACATGCACTTTCGGTTACATTGTGTGCTCTCAGCTAAGCAAAGCTATGGCTACTTCCACACTCCTATCCTGCGGCTTTGCTTAGCAATAGGCAACCCAGATTAGCAATGCTCCAATATGCTTACACCTAAGTTGGCGCACCCCCTCTCTTGATGTCATCTTTATTTCCAGGTCACACCTCGGTGTTGTACCGTTACACTGTGAGGTACATCTTTACGCTGGCAGGGATTTTGCGATTCAGTATTACTTGTCTCATTTGCATGGCATTGACTACTAATTCCTAGCTACCGTGCAGAACACTGTCACAGACCCTTAGCAACCCTTGCGCCATGGCTGTGGTGTAGCATGCGTGCCATTGACTATTATGGTAAATTCATGAAATGTGTTACATTGCTGTTTTATTACATATAAATATATTTTCATTGTGATCCCGTTTGTGCACCGATGCACTGCGATTTTACTTTGCGTTAGTGTGGCCATGACACTAAATGTTCTTTTTTATGTGTTGTGCATGTTTTTTATGCCAATGACTATATATTTAGCCATTGGCATATATTAACAGTATAATACGTGAGTTTGGTCTGCTGTCATGGCTCCGATTTTATGTTTGAAAAAATGCAAACCTTTTTTTAGTTTACATTTCTGCATTTTTATGCTACGCCTGCACCACTTCATGAATCGCTATATACCTTCATTTGCATGCTATACTGCTGCGCATGGTGTAATTAGCATACATGCACTGGGAGCTGAATCACTCGACGGCCATATTTAGCATTAGATCGCCAATGCAAGCTTCATGAATCCCAGGGAATGTTTTGTTTTTTTGCATGCGCTGAGGCTGTTTCTCAGCACATGCATAGTTGCTTGCCGACATATGTGGTTTCGATGTAAGGATGTCAGTATTTAATGTGTCAACAATGGGGGTATTCAATGTATACAAATACACCAAGATATATATATATATATATATATAGAGAGAGAGAGAGAGAGAGAGAGAGAGCATATCTGCTAACAAGCACAGAATTTTAGCACATGAAATTAACAATAAGATGTTTGACTGGGTGACAAGATGCTGAATGTATTTACAATCCGTTAGTAAGTTTACACATTTACACATTTTCAACAAGCATGAAAGTCATGAACTACTTGAAATCATGATACATCTCTCTTGAAATTTCTTTTTGTATCATCACATTTTTTGTAAGTTGCCCTTTCCTACTGGTATGTATTAATAATGTCTTTTGCCAGTTTTGTCCCAACATTAGTTATTCTGGCCAACTCCTTTATGTGGTTTTTGATGCAGTATACTAGTTGGTGTAACTCCAGCAGTAAAGTGAACAGATGTCCTCTTAGCTGTCAGTGTACTATTTGCTGTTTCCATTGTACCCCTTTGGTTTTAGTCTTTCTGATATCTTTTGCCTATGTTTTGCATGAAGTCTTCTTTGAACCAATAGACTGGAATTCGCTTTCTATGTGCCATTCCTTGGCTTTCACAGATTCATTTGAATTGATACATTTTTAATTGTCCTTATTATTTCTAGTATCAAAAGTGGGAAATATTTCATCAGGGGCCCAAGAGGTAGCATATTCCCACTGGAAGCTAGACTATCAGAAGACTGTGGAGTCTATTCTCACTCCAGGTGTTTTGGGGCTGTTAGCAGGGAGGATGAAGTCCAGGACTTCACTCCCTAAGCACCCGCCTGCTGCATGACTTGGAAATTGAGCTAGGATTCTCAGTGGCCTCCTGGACTGTATATCTAGTAACTAACTATGAACCCACAAAAGAGATGGAACCACATACTGCCTGTGATCCAGAGGAACTTAATAGCTGTATCATTGGGAATCCTGAGTCTTTTGAGATGCATTGATCCATAAAAATCCATGTAGAAATCAATTCATTATTTATAAAAGTGCTACTTTTCTGCCTGTACTTTTTGTACTTCAAGTATAATGTGCCCCCCACTTTCAGATCTAAAGATTATTTAACTGTACTCTCTACTCGCAGGATGGGCTGGTTGTATTGCTTAAAGATTTTTTTTCTTTATTCTATTTTTTTGGTCTTACAATGCAAAATCCACAGGGGTTATGCCTGGTAAAGCAGTGTTATTTGGCTGGAGCATAATTCTCCAAAATCTCCTAAAAAGGTCTTAAGACTTTTCAGACAAATGGATGATGACATCTCTAATTGGGATATAGTCCTTACTGAGGGGGCAAACTCGCTGACTATATGGAGGAAGATTTCATACCAGAGAAAATCCTTATTCAAAAGGAACTTCTGTCATTTTTAGATGGGTAAGATGTTTCTTCCCACCCATGGAAAGAGACAGCGATGTATTATACTTTCAGGATTTTCCTTTACTAGAGATATTTTCTGTTTGTGAATATCATGCAGGACTAGGAGAAGGGAGGAATTATTCACACAGTTGTAGCATTTCCTGCATTTTTACTTCAAAGAATATTTACCCTAAAATAGCTGTGTAGTTTGACAGGGTTTTTGAGGTCCTACAATTTATGTACTTCTCCTGCTGGGAACATTTTGTGCATGTGTGTGTGTGTGGGGGGCATTGAATGATTCCTGAAAAGTGTAGGCAGAGCAGTATGATCCACCATGGCTAAACTGGAATGTTTTTCTTTTTCTTATCTGTGCCTTGAAGATACATACAATACATGGTTTACAGTTCCAGGGAATTCTTTCACTTTGGAAGAAATGACAGGTGTTCCACTAAGCAAACCATTATACAGATTGTCCTGCTAGAGTTTAATGGATATTTTAATTGCCAGTATACTGGCATGTGTTCTGGATTTTCTATGACTGTTGTATCATGGGAAACTGAGAAAGATGAGTGCAAATATAAATGCTTTTCAGCAATTTTTCCTAATGTATCAATCAGGAAAAAAGTGGACCATTTTTTGCTACACTGGTGTGGATTTAGGGGATTGTGGAATCATTTTGCAGAACTATGGAGACTTGCGGGTGTTTTCATTATGGATCTTCAGGCCATATCAGCTCGCTGCCTGAGTCCCATTTGGAATTCGTTCCATAAAGGACGATATAATTATTGTCAGGGGTGACTCCAAACATGGATTCATCATTTTCTAGAAGTGAAGAAATGGATGAAGTTGACTAAACGGATGTAAAATTCTTGCTTATTCTTATGGAGAGGAAAATGGCATAACTCAGGAAGTTGTTATAGTAGAAATTTGCCTTTTGAGTGCATATAAAGCCTAAAAGAGTATCCAGTGGTTTAAGATTACTGACTCAACATATCTTTGGAAGTGACAACTTGGGATTCCCAGAAGAATGGCGGGTAACTCACTTAAAGACTAGTGTTACTAATATGAAACTCACATTAAAATATGTTGAAATATACATCCTTAAATAGAAAACAAAACTTCCAAATTAAAAAGAGATTTGGCGCAATATGAAAGCAGGGTAATTATAAAGAAAACAGAGAAGTATTTTCAACAGACATAAACAATGAAGATGAACGATTTAGGAATAGGGGACGTTTAACAAAACTTTATATGTTTGTGGTTTCAGATTGCCTCAGACATGGATGAGGGTACTATGAATAACACATTAAATCTTTGTAATGTTTCTAATGGTGATGGAAATGGTTCAGACACTAATACTGTTAATACTGTTGCAGGTTATGAAATGGTACTAGAGTGGGATAGTATAGTATTAATAGTATTAACTCAAAGTTAATTCATTCCATGTATGGGCATATGGTGATAGTAGTACTATATGAGAAAACAATTGTAGTTATTTTACCTGATAGTAACAATATATTATGCAAAACCCCAGAAGGAAGTTGCAAAAGTATTTCTAGGGAAGTGAACAATCAAATCCCTACACATGATTCAGGGGGACTACAAAACTAAATAGTGGATGAAAAGGAGGTTCAAATGAACATTTAAGTAATAAAGTGATTGATACTTCAGGAGCTGACTTGACTACATGCAAGTATTCTGCTTAGATAAGATTCAACTTGTATTATTTATTTATTATTATTTATTTTACATTTGTTAACCGGGATGGTCCGACTGGATACATGTCCTTTTTCAGCGGAGGCCCGGGGAGAAAAGCTCCAACAGAGTTACATTGATAATTAGGTACAGTAAATGAGCTGAAAGAACTTAACAAAAACATAGGCTATTTACATACAAGTACAAGACTGCCATTACTATTTCTGAGATTACTACAAATGTAACATTAATAACATATTAGCAAGGACGGTAGGGAGTATAATGACATAGAGTTAGACAGGATACATATTTCTTTATCACAGTATACAAAGTACTTATCATCTTAGCTAGTTGTTTATGTTTTAGTTAATGGCACAGAGCTAGTCTGGGTTTGAGCAAGGACATAGCCAGTGTGACTTGAAGTGGAGTTTTAGACTATTTTGAATTGACTTAGAGAAGTTGCAAGCGTGATGTTATTTGGGAGAGAGTTCCATATTTTACCAGTGGTGTTGGCAACAGCGCCACCACCTAGGTTGCGACATTTAGTTGTTTGGACAAGGCGCCTGTTTGCTGAGCCAAGGCAGCTTAGATTGGAGTAGGGAGTCATTAAGTTTTTAGTGCTGGGGTATTCTCAGGTTGTTTAAGGATTTTAAAGGCCTCTATGAGTTGGGACTGGTGAAGAAGGTGTGGGAATTCTATCCATCCAAGCTTTTTCAGGTTAGTACAGTGGTGTGTTCTGTAGGGTAGGCCTGTAACGAACCTGGCAATGTGATTATAGCAGGATGAGAGCTTGGCCAGATCAGATTTGTTAAGGTGAGTGAGGACAGGAGAGGCATATAGTAGGGTAGAGAGAAGGTGTGAACGGGCTGTGGCTGCCCTGGCATTCGGGGTAAGGAAGGCTTTAATTCTATATAGGGCCCAAGTTTCTTGTTGACTGACTTAATGGCTTGGTTGATATGTATATCAAATCTGAGTTTATTGTCAATGTTTACTCCTAATAGCTTTGTATAGGTGTCTGGGGAGATGATGGTCCCATTATTGGATTTTATAGTGAAGTTTTCAGTCGGAGATCTATTGGTTGGGTAGAAGAGAAGTAACTTGGTTTTGTTTGGATTTAAGATCAGGAGATGGTTGGCAAGCCAGTTTTTGACTTTGGTGAAGCTATGTTGGGTGGTAGTTAGTAGATTTGCAAGAGAGGCATTGGAACATATTATAGCCGAGTCATCTGCATATTGAATGCAGGTGGCTTCAGGGATGACTGTTTGGATGTCGTTTATGAAGACTGAAAAGAGGAGAGGTCCTAATATGGAACCTTGAGGAACTCCTATGGTATTTGATAGTAGGCAGAAGAGCTTGTTTTGCCACATTACTGCTTGTTGTCTCCCAGTGAGGTAAGCTTGAAACCAGTCAAGGGCTGGAGTATCTAGATACAGGGTTTTAAAGTATATAGAAGTAACTGATGGTTTACCATATCAAGGCTTTCAATAGGTCCAGGAAGAGAGCGGAGGATATTTTTATTATTCGTTAAGATTAATGTTTTCAGTAAAAGAGAGGAGGGCAGTGGTTGTACTATGATGGGGTCTGAATCCATGTTGAGAGTCTGTGAGTAGTTTATTTTGGGTTAGATAGAGCATTAGTTGGTTGTGCATGCACTTTTCCATAATTTTGGCAAGTGGTGATAGTATGGCTATAGGTCTATAGTTGGATAGTTCTGTGGATGAACCTCCTTTGTGGAGTGGAATAACAGGATATTTTCCAAATTGAGGGATTGAGGCCTCGGTTATGGTTCTGTTAATTAGGATTGAGATAGGGTAGGCTACAACATCTGCAGCAATTTGCAGGTATTCAGCCGCAGAAGATCGGCTGAAAGGGTGGTTGGCTTCAGTTTTTCAAAAGGGATCTGATAAAGGATGTGGACACTGGCTGGAAGTTAAAAGAGAGTGGTGAGTCGGGTATAGTGTTTATAGAAGTGTGGGGAGGAGAAAGTTGGTTAGCTAATGACTGGATGGTTTCTGTGAAGAAAGTATTGAATGAATTGGCTATATCTTCTTGGCTCTTGTCAGATAATGTTCCTGGGGTCGGAGTAGTGGATTTGCCTGGTTGGAGAAGTTTATTTATGCCTGCCCAGTACTTTTGAGGGTTATTCTGATGTTTATGTTGCAGATTGTAGAAGTAATTTTTCTTATCTAGTATGATGGCTTTTTAGTCTCATTTCTAAGTTGTTGGAATTTGATACGATCTAGGGTAGTTTGGTAGTGCCATTTATCCCACGCTTTGTCTCTAGTTGTTATTTTGGTTTTGGTGTCTGTTGTTAGCCAGGGTGCTAGTTGAGTTTTAATTCTTATTGAGCTGTTAGTAGGATGCGAGTCAAGTATAGTAAGGAATGAATTGTTAAATGATGACACTGCCTCATCAAGGGAAGGAACTTTAGTTTTGTCCAGTTACATGATTTGAGTTCAAGTTGAAATTTAGTTGGGTCAAAGTTTTTCTTGGATCTGATAGACCTATAAATAGGTAAGCTTGTACAATTAATTTTGTCTTTCATGATGTATGTGAGCAGGTGATCACTAAGATCATTAGGGAGAGTTCCAGACATATAGTTCTGGGGATGACTGTTGGTGAGAATCCAGTCTAGTATACTCTCTTTTGGTTATTGTTACCTGTATGTGTGGTAGATGATATTATCTGAGAGAATCCATGTAGGTTAACAGGGATGGGGTTGGACTGTGCTGTGCATTGGTTCCAGTCAATATTAACATCGCCCAGGACAATGGTTTCTTGAGGGTAGTTGTTGGCTATCCAATGTAGAATGACCTCTAGTGTTTCTACATTGTTCCCAGGGGGAATATAGGTGACAATTAGGTTAATGCCCTTATGATTATTTAGTAGAATTTAGAGCTAGTATTTCAGCGTTAGAGACCTGGGGTGGTTGTATAGGGTTAGTTATGATGTTAAGTGTGCTATTATATAAGACGACTATTCCACCTCCTCTTTTCTTTACTCTATCTGCCCTAAGTATATTGTAACCAGGAGGCAGGATCTCATTGTCTTTGGTTGATGGCCGGAACCATGTTTCAGATAGACACATTATGTTAGGGAGGTATGTGGCTAGTACAGCATGCAGGCTATGTATCTTATTGTTTAGGCTTCTAATGTTTAAGTGGCATATTAGGAGGGAGTTGACCAGTCGGTGGGAGAGTGGTGGGCTGGTAGGATTTTTATTTAAGGTTGGGCCTGGATTAGGATGGATGTCCCCATCTTTGGTTATGTTTTTTCTTAGATACGCTAGTAGTCTAATAACTTTGAATAGTAGTTTTAGTTCATATTTGGATTTTGGTGTTGACTGGAGTGGTTTTTTTAGAAGCAAGTGGTTGGAATTTATAATTTTTGGGGTAGTATAGTAGTGGGCAAGTTCCGCAGTCAGTGGAGGTAGGAGGGTCTTGGTTTGGCATTTTGGATAAGAGAAACCTACGAATGTGAGATTTTCATAGCTAGTAAGAAAGTATGGCAGAATTAAGAGTGGTAAGATAAGAGGAAGGAGTTTATAATTATTTATAGACATGTTATATGTCATCAATGGGTGGGGTCAATGTGCTTCAGAGGAATAGTAGTGGTTAAATAGTAAAGTGGTGGGGGGGGAATTGGAGAGGAAGTTGTGTAGGTTGGAGAGGAAGTAGGGGTGTGGCCTAGTGGCTATAAATGTAGACACAGTGGGAGTGGGTGGGATAAGGGGGCAGGGAGGGGAGTGAAGCAGAGCGGGGCTAACCCAGTCCCAGTTTTTGGTCCTATGAGTGGGGTAAATAGTCTGATAGTGTAAGTAAGCAGATTGGAGAACAGGCTTAAAATTCAACATAAACATATACAGTTGTAAAATGTCTAATACAATTCAACATAAATAGGCATTTACAGTTGTAAAACACTTACTGGAGAGACACTGAGCCTTCATGGGGCCTGTAGCAGAGTGGATTGTAGTTTTACAAATGGTGCCTGCCACAGGTAATATTTATTAACTCTGGGATTGTCTTAAGGTAATAAACAGGGAAGGGGAGGGGAGAACAAGGGTGTGAGCAGACAGTTCTTTGTACTGCTGCTAATGAGCCAATGCAAGACAAGTATGTGTTAAGAACAATCACAATTGACCAAGGACTGCTCTGAACTGTAAGTCTTGTCTTAATTTCTCAGGTGGAAAACCAGGATAACCTTGTATCAGTAGGCTACTGTGGTATAGTTTAAATAAACAAACACACAGTATTGATCAGTTATTGATACTATTTGCTAACAGAAGGGAATAAGAGAAAGTGGAAGATGTGTGTGTGTGTGTGTGTGTGGTGGTGGGGGGGCTGCTTACAGCCAAAGCACAGTGCTCTCCAGGGGAAAATGAAGATTGGCTCAAACAGTTAGACACATACTCAAAGTTAGCTGCAGCTGTTTGCAGACAGTTCAGACCCAGACTGCACTTTTCTTATAGGAATGTTAAAGGTGGTACCGGAGTTGAATACTTAAGAGTGGTGTTAGGTTCAAAGTTAGCTGTAGCTGTTTGCAGACAGTTCAGACCCGGACTGCACTTTTCTTATAGGAATGTTAAAGGTGGTACCGGAGTTGAATACTTAAAAGAGTGGTGTTAGGTTCAAAGTTAGCTGTAGCTGTTTGCAGACAGTTCAGACCCGGACTGCACTTTTCTTATAGGAATGTTAAAGGTGGTACCGGAGTTGAATACTTGAGAGTGGTGTTAGGTTCAAAGTTAGCTGTAGCTGTTTGCAGACAGTTCAGACCCGGACTGCACTTTTCTTATAGGAATGTTAAAGGTGGTACCGGAGTTGAATACTTAAGAGTGGTGTTAGGTTCAAAGTTAGCTGTAGCTGTTTGCAGACAGTTCAGACCCGGACTGCACTTTTCTTCTAGGAATGTTAAAGGTGGTACCGGAGTTGAATACTTAAGAGTGGTGTTAGGTTGGAGAGACACTGAGCCTTCATGGGGCCTGTAGCAGAGTGGATTGTAGTTTTACAATCTTATTAAAATTATTATTTAAAATATTATTTATTTTACTTGTCTTTTGTTAACCACCAGGCTAGTCCAACTGGGCTGGTGACCCATTTTCAGTGGAGACCCGAGGAGAAAAGCTCCACACACAAAAATAGCAATAACAATAACAAATTACATTTAGGTAATATGAATACATAACTACATACATTCTTGCCATAATGGAAGTTAACAAAGTCAGCAAAAAAGAATAAAAGAATAGTTGAAAAATTGTGGATTTGCAATAACAACAAAATATATATATATTGTTGTACTATCTTAAGATTGTAAAATTTCATACTGTGCGCACTTCAACAGTTTTGTTAAAAACATGAATCTTAATACTATGCTCACTTCTATAGTTTTGCTAAAAACATAAATCTTTATACTATGAAGGACATAAATGCAAAAAAATTCAGAATAGATCTCAATGTGCTCCTCTTTCCTGCAACCTAGTGCTCAACTTTTACAAACACTGCGTGAAACTGAGATTAGAAATATAGATAAAAAAATGCTATGGCTGTATATTTTAATAAAAAGAGAGAGTGGTGTTAAGCGAATTGAAATCAAGGGGTGATGTGTTAAAAAAGTTGACAAAGGTGGAGTAACAATTATTATGAGTAAAGAATAGCATAAGCTGGCTTGGATGCTTTAAGTAATAAACATACTTTATAAGACAGCAGAAACAGATTATATAGAAGTTATGTTAAATATTTTAATTGATGCTAAATTATTTACTTTATAACAGCAGTATTTCTGAAGATTTATATGAGTACTTTTAGGTGTTGACTTTTAATTGTCAATACCTCTATGGAATTTTGAAGGCTCATTAAAAACATTCAGACTCCACCACTGAGACATGTTGTATCTGGAGCCAGTGTTGTAACTGAACCTTTCTTAAATTTTGTGGACAGTTTAAAGCTCTTGGTAAAACAAGGTTTTTGTTGATTTAATTAAGATGTTATTTAAAAACTGTAGCAACTGTGATTTTAGCAGGAAAGCTTTTTTTGTAATAGCTGCTATTAATGCATCATATAGTAGTACTGGCCACGAAGAAGGCCTGGATGGCTTCTGCTGATTCCTGACAAGATTCTCCAGATGTTTTTGTGGAAATGATAATTCTGGCAGAGTTTGTAGTATCAAATTCTATGTTTATGGATGAGAACAAAGACCACTTATGAGTAAATGGAACAACAGTGGAATATTTATTGTTCCAAGTTATGCTTCCTCATACTTATAAATTATTCATTAATTCTCCTGTGGATAGAGGTTTAGTTTTTGGTCCCCCTGTTGCAGAGGTTATCAGAAAATGTGGTGAGATGGGTAAGGGAATCTCTAAGACTTGTCAGCCCTCCTTTTCCAAATTTTCCAACAGATTCTCTAACCCATCAAGCTTTGGCAATAAACAAAAACAGTCTAAGCAAAATGCTGGTAAATAAAATTTTAAGAAGAGGCAAAGGGTTCCAATAAGAATACAAGCAATCCCCTAAAACCAAGGATACTCCAACAAGTCAGAATGACTATTTTAGGGACCTGGCCCCCCACCCAGGAAGTCTTTTTTCCCTTTCAGAAAGTCTAAAGTTCCTCCTTTGGTGCCAAATAAAGAAAACGCTTGGAGACCAGTTCTGGATCTTTCTTACCTAAACCAATTTGTGATAATTTCCAAGTTCAAAATACTGTTACTTCAAAACCTGTTACCCCTTCTTCCTCATTTAAGTTTCATAGATAACACTAGATTTAAAAGATGCTTGTTATCACTTTCCTGTTCAGCCAGACTTCAGGTGTTTCTTAAGGTTTTGTGTGTCTGGATACCGTTATCAGTCCTCTGCCTTGCCCTTTGGACTATCCACTGAAGCAAGGGAGTTCACAATGTGTGTAGATCCAGTTATAGCTCTTTGCAGTTTTACAGTGTATCTACATTTTCCCATATTTAGATAATTTGTGTATCTTTGCAGGGTCTTTTCCAAAGTGTCAGCAATCTCTCACTTGGGTGAGAGATCTTTTATACGAGCTGGGATAAAAAGAGAACATTCAAAAGTCTTTTTTAACTCCATCACACAGGATTGTGTTCCTGGAGTGTCTGCTAGACACCTCAGTTCAAAGAGCTTTTCCTCCACAGGAAAAAATAGATCAATTTCTATTTCTAGTGTTTTCTACTCAAAGGTTGGTCATTGTGAGGGAATACCTCAGGAACGAACTTGGGTCTCATGGCATCTATGATACTCTTCAAGTCCCTGACAAGACTCCATATGCAAAAGATATAATGATTTCTGAAATCTCATTGCTCCGAGCACCAACACCAATTATCTTTTTAAATCCTAGCTCTGGGGTTTGTCAGAAGAGAATTCTCTTGGAAAAGACAGAAAATATCCATTAATCCAGGCCTCCCCTTCTCTTTTCCTGCTCCGAAGCAGACAGTCACCACAGACATCTTGGACTTTGGGGTGCATCTTCGGGAGGTATACCAAGGACAGGTATAATCACATAAATGTAAAGGAGATAGAAGCTAGTTCTGATCAAGGCATTCAACTCTCTGTATTATCTTTGTTCCTCTGAACATCTTCAAAGTGTTACGGACAATACTACAGTCATGTGGCATATCAACAATCAGGGGAGAACCAGGTCTTACTCCCCCTTAGCTGACTAGCCATGTTAGCTTGGTATATAGCTTCACAGCACAGTCTCATGCTACAGACATGTTACATCCCATCAGTGTAACATTATGTAGCAGATAAGCTGAGCAGAACAAAGGAAGACCCTCAAGAATGAAAACTAGCTCAGGGGTCTTCCAAGATTTGATCAATCTGTGGAAAGTTCCTTAACGAGGCCTCTTTTCCTCCTCTCTGAACAATCAACTGGGAAAATTTTTCTCCAGGACTCCATATAAAAAGGCCTGGAAGACAAATGCCTGTTTTTCCTTGCATGGGAATATTCCTGTGTGCTTTTTCCTTCCTTCCAACTGCACTGATATTTGGGGTACTTCTGAAGATTCTGTCCCAGGCAGCAGTTGTTCTCCCTTCTTTGAGAAATGAACCAGGGGCTATTACTACAAGCTTCCTCAGAGCATGGATCTACCCACACAAGAACAAGTGTGTTTGATACACCCCAACCCCAGTCAGCTTCAACTGAGTGCCTGGATGATAGGGTCTTAATTCCCTTTAGGCACTTGTTTACTGAAGATGTACAGCAGGTACTAATGGAGGCAAGAAAGCCTGCTACTAGAAAATCATATATTAGCAAGTGTAAAAGGTTTTCTAGTTGGTGCCAACAACTGCCATTCAGGCAGAGTGTTTCTATGGTTTTAAAATATTTGACTGAGTTTCTATACTTTGGCCTTTCTTACTCCTGCATCAAGGTTCATTTATCACCCATTTCAGCATGTCCACTCATGGATCCTCCTTTCCAAAGCATTCTCATGTCAAAATGTTTTTGAAATGGCTTTTGCATAAGAGACCTCCAAGAAAACTGGTGGGCTGTCCTTGGGATCTTAATTTTGTGTTAGAGAAACAAAAGCTCCATTTGAACTGGCTCATCTGGCTGAGTTGATATTCTTGACATGGAAAACTGTTTTACTGATTGCTGTAATCTCTTCAAGAAGAGAATCTGAGTTGCAAACTCTTATGGTGAGTCAACCTTATCTCATTTTCCATAGGGAGAAGGTTTCTTTGAGAACTAATCCTTGTTTTATGCCTAAAGTGGTATCTGAGTTTACTTTAAGACAAACTATCCATTTCCTTGTTTTCTTTCTTGAAGCTACAATGAATGAGAAGGGATACTCCTTCCCTTGGATGTCCACATGCAACTCATAATATCTTGGCAGAACAAAATCTCTCAGATTTGCAGATCAGTTGTTCATTTCTTGTGAAGGCATAAAGAAGAGACAACCACGGTTAAAAGAGACTATTTATAGTTTGTTATCTCAAGCTATCTCTGTCAGGGAAATGGTTGGATGGCTAGATGTATTCTAGAAGCAGCAACTTGGTCCTCTGTACATACGTTCACAAAGCATTATGAGCTTAATTCCTTTTCTAGGTCTAAATCAGACTTTGCTAGGACCATTCCCTAGGGGCTCAAATCCACTTCCCAAATGTTCCAAGCAAAGGTGAGATACCAGTACAGACAAGGCCACTGCAGCAGTGATCAGTATGATGAACATAGTACAGTTGTGTAAGCAGATGCTGTCTTCCCATCCCTCTTGTATTTTGGTGTGGTTATATTTTGTTCTTCTTTAAATTGTCCTTTCAGGGGTCAGCCTCCATCTCTCCATTGGCAGAAAAGCACTGAAAGGCTTGGCATGCAAATTTGTCTTTTAGTCAGCTCAGCTTGAATTGCCAGACTGTTGGACATATGGAATGTGCCTTGAAGCTTGCAAAACTGGCCAGCTATTATATCCTTGGCAGGATAAAACTAATACTACTGCAGCAGTGATCATTTGAACATCTACTGTTACGGTAAGTTTGCCTACACAACTGTACTTTTCAAACACTTGAAAATTTTATTCCCTTTTTTCTTAGAGTTGAACAGAAACATTGTTATTTAAATTCCTTCTTCTCATACCATCTAAAGGTATTTGCCACTGTGGTTGTGCCAAAGTCATTAATTTTTAAAATCACAACCTATAGCATGAAATTTCAGATGTTGTAAAGAGTGGAATTTATAACAAACAATATGAACAGTTTGCTTATAGTGCCTATACAAGCATTAGATTCCATGGCCAATTTTGTGTCTATGTGTTTTTCCTGGGCTGAACCTGGAAATGGTCCATTTTTTCACACATAAAATCATTCATATACATATCTTCCTGAGATACATTAAATCCTTTGTTTCACATTTCAAAACCATCCTGTTAATAATATCTTTTACCATTTTTGGAGAGCACAAAAACATTCACATTTTCAGTAAATTCACATACAACAACTGCACTACACTGTACTTAAATCCCTGCTTTGCACTTTTCGTACCTTCCAGCACATTCTAACAACTCTTAAATAATTTCTCTGTTTATAAGAAAATGGGTAGCTATGTTCCTTACCTCATTATAGAGCATTACAGTGTCCCATTTCTTCTTAATATTTTCTTCTATAACTTTACGATGTGGTTGCATAATGACTCTCAGTCAGCCTGCTTGTGGACATCAGTGGCCTTGAACTCTGCACCTGTTTATTGTACCTAGGCAACAACTATTCTGAACTAACTACTTGTTCCTCACTCACAGAACTGCTGTTGATGAAAGTATCTTCTGAATCAAACACCTGCTTGTTAATACTAGGCAGTATCTGTATGCCGCCTTCTTCCACAGTTTTTAATATTTCAAACTATTTGTTGTTTAATCACACTAACAGATATTGGCTGTGAGGGAAAAGCAGTTTTCATGTTTTGGTAGTTCATTTTGTGTGATGAGTGATTTTGTGCTGAATTAGGACAATGATCATGATTGCAGAAAACCACGAAATCCAATGGCTTGTGAATATGCAAATGACTGTATAACAGCATGGGCATTAGAGCAATTGCAGATGCAAATAATGGTAAAGATACATGGCAAAGCAGTTCAGAAATGTATATATTCTGCAAGGAGAGATGCTATTACCAGGCTGTTGGCAACAGTAAAATCTTTTTGCAGGAGACAGACTACAAATACATGTACAGAGTAGCTGCTGCATTAGTCAATATGTATATGCAAGAAGCCATTGTCACTAGTGGCAGTCACAGTATTGTACATCATCATTCTCAGTGGTACTGAGTCATCCAACCATGCCTAACATACTATGGCAGTCGCAGTATTGTACATCCTCATTGTCAGTGGTACTGAGTCATCCAACCATGCCTAACATACTATGGCAGTCACAGTATTGCGCATCATCATTCTCAGTGACACTGAGTCATCCAGCCATGCCTAACATACTATGGCAGTCGCAGTATTGTACATCCTCATTGTCAATGGTACTGAGTCATCCAACCATGCCTACCATACTATGGCAGTCGCAGTATTGTACATCCTCATTGTCAGTGGTACTGAGTCATCCAACCATGCCTAACATACTATGGCAGTCGCAGTATTTTACATCCTCATTGTCAGTGGTACTGAGTCATCCAACTATGCCTAACATACTATGGCAGTCGCAGTATTGTACATCATCATTCTCAGTGGTACTGAGTCATCCAACCATGCCTAACATACTATGGCAGTCGCAGTATTGTACATCCTCATTGTCAGTGGTACTGATTCATCCAACCATGCCTACCATACTATGGCAGTCGCAGTATTGTACATCCTCATTGTCAGTGGTACTGAGTCATCCAACCATGCCTAACATACTACGGCAGTGAAAAACTGACCACCAGAGCTGTGATTTTACCATTTCTTAAACAATGGTAAGTGCTTTCATGCTTAAACACACTTCTTCAGAGTATAAAAACCTTAAAAGCAACCATCTTTAAATATTCCAAATAATTAACAAGTAAAACAAAATCATCTTCATGGCAACTTGGAGCCATTGATGAGCTAATTTATGATTTTTTAAAAAAAGGTTTCAGTAGAACACTATCATTAATACCATTGCCTGCTTGTAAAGTTACAATCCACTTCAGTTCCTCATTTTCAATCCTATCATTTATACATATCCCTCTAATACTTTCAGTAATCAGTTGCAACACTATTAATTCAAAAGAGTGTCCTGTATACTGTTTAACATGTTTATTCAGCACATTTGTTGTCACTTCCCTCCTTATATCAACTATGTGTTCCAGTACCCTATCTTTAAGTCTACGGCTGGTCATACCTACATAAAAGCAAGGGTGTTTTCTGCAGGTAGCTATATAAACCAAATTGCTACTTTTAGAATCTGCATAAAATTTAATAGCATACCTAGCACCTGTAGTCGATGAGTAAAAAAGTTCTTACCAGAAGTATATGCACATGCTTTACAAGATCGACAGGGATAAGTCCCTAATCTATCTGACAGTACAGTTGCTTCCTTATTTCCACCATAACATAGTCATTGTTTCAGGGACAAACCATTCTTAAATGCAAAGGAGGGTGTATCACCAACCAAACCAGTTATGCTTCAGAACCTCACAAACTGAAGTAATGTAATTGGAATTTGTGAGATTAACCCTTATTTTACCTTTTATATGCCTATTATTATTCCTAGGTCGGATACCATGGAAAAAATAGGGCTTACCAATGCCTCCCCTCTTACTTGGGTCAATGTGTCTTGAATCTCATCTTGTCTGTTGCCTCTCTCTTCAAAAACTCATTACTTAAAGTTTCAAATGCTCTCTTCAGTTCTACTAAATCTGTATGGAGCCTGATCACCCTTAAATACTGACCTTTCATGGAATTTATATATATATATATATATATATATATATATATATATATATATATATATATATGAAAACGGGGGTGTATGCTGGTCCGATGTAATTTATTATTCTTCCAGCATGCTTTCTTATAAATTTTGGTGTAAAAATTGCCATGTTGATCTTTAAGAATTTTAACATCCAAAAAATCAATACTACAATATGAAAAATGAACCGTAAACTATAAAAAAGCTGTACTAGTGATAATATAATCAACAAATGCATTAAATTACTCTACCTCTCCATTCCATAACACGAAGATATCGTCCACAAATATTTTATTGTAGACAATGTGTTTCTCATATGTCATATTCGTTAGAATATGTTCATTTTTCCAAAAAGCCATAACAATATTGGCATAGCTATTGGCACAAGCTATGCCCATAGCTGTGTCCAACTGCTGTAAAAAATAATGACATGACCGATAATTGTGCTGCATACTTTTATTAATTCAGACTTTATTTGTGTTTTTGCATCACAATCCATGGCTAAAGGTTTTACTGATGATTTAAAACTGGATTATAACCCCGGCCTGTATCAGATGTGAGTAATGAGCTTTATGCTAAAGTGGTGACTTTGGATGTTAATCTTTTATTATTACTGAATTTGACACAGACACTGTTTGCAACTGAAAACTCTTTGATTGATATGATCTTTTTTCTAAAACAGCTCAGTGAATTGAAAAATACATTTTATAAATTAAACAAGCTTCAGTGGCAAATATTCCATCTAGAAGCCTGCTTGCACCATAAATTAATACCAAGGGGCCTGAGAGTGCTCTGTATGCCTACTTATGGTGACAAATATCTAGAGCTCTTGAGGTGCTGGCAAGCACTTAATTTCGAGCTAGGTTTCAATTATATATGTCTCCTGATCGACTTCTTCAAACCAATGGAGAACAATTTAGCCTCTGAGATTGATGCAGAATTTAATGACTTGAAATGGAAGTTTTCCCATGATGTTTTTTTAGAGGAAATAGATCATATGCTAAAGAACTTAAATGACTTTGATGACAAAATGCAGAAGCAGAAGAAATGGAAGCTGCAAAGGGATTATTTGGATTTTAAACATGGGCATGTTTTTGTATGGCCACGAAAAGGGACTCCATCTGAGAGGGGTAGTAATTTGTCTGTACAATTAAAAATTGCCATTGAATCAACCGAGAATATGAGAAACAATGCTGATAATTTTGCTAATGAACAGAGAGCTGATAATTGTTCTAAGAGCAGCGTGGCTGAAGTAGCTGCTAACTCTGGTGATGTTAATTAGAATAAAGATTAGAGGACTGATTCTGGTGCTAGGCAGAAAGAGTTTGAGAAAGCAATCCCTTTAAACATCAGTTCTACAACCAGCAACCCTTTATCTATGCTTCCGTTTCCATTAAAATGGCAAAGAAGTCAGAGCAGCAAGCATTCTGAGAGCAGAGAGAGATTGAAGAGACGTCCATCGACATAAAACAATTGGTGTTCCATGCAAGGACAGAAGAGGGGACGACACTAAGATATTTAATTCATAATATCTTGCCCATTGACTTAACTGAGTCACAATTAAGTCTTTTAAATAAAGGCCTTTCATTTATACCTGCAGCCAGAATGAACTTTAATGACGCTGTTCTTAATCTTCGCTATTTTGCTAGGAATGTAATTTTGAAACTTTTATTTCCAAATGGATCTAATGAAGCCAACAAATTTAAGAGACCAAGCATTATAAATCCACCATTACAGCCGTTATTAGAAGCTTTTTTAAAGGTGTGTGAAAATGATCTACAAAGAATTGTATTTGAAGGTGATAAGGTTAAATGTTTCCATAGCTGAAGTATTGACGAGCATGAAGTATTAAAACAATTATGCAGTAATGATAATATTTGTATTTGGCCCACTGATAAGGGTAGAGTGATTGTTATAATGGAGTCATGTTTTTACATCCAATCTATGCTTAAGCATCTTTCTGATGGTAATGTTTGTCATTGTTTAAGCCTATCAGATGTTAGAAAGTTGATTCAAGAGGTGCATAATGAAATGTATGATTTGCTTATGACAGGCCTACTAAGCTACAAATTATATTTGTATTTTAATATTGAAAAACCAATTATAGCAGTCATGCAGAGTCTCCCAAAAGTGCATAAACATCCCACTGATCTACCAATGAGACCAATTGCTGCAGGGCAGGGGTGGATAACAGAGCCATTCTCTATTTATGTGGAGGATAAATTAAAATTGGCTCTGACCAAAGCACATACTGTGGCAGTCATAGTATTCTATATCATCATTCTCAGTGGTATGGAGTCATCCAACCCTGCCTAGCATACTATGGCAGTCGCAGTATTGTACATCACCATTCTCAGTGGTACGGAGTCATCCAACCATGCCTAACATACTATGGCAGTCGCAGTATTGTACATCACCATTCTCAGTGGTACGGAGTTATCCAACCATGCATAACATACTATGGCAGTCGCAGTATTGCACATCACCATTCTCAGTGGTACTGAGTCATCCAACCATGCCTAACATACTATGGCAGTCGCAGTATTGTACATCACCATTCTCAGTGGTACGGAGTCATCCAACCATGCCTAACATACTATGGCAGTCGCAATATTGTACATCACCATTCTCAGTGGTACTGAGTCATCCAACCATGCCTAACATACTATACCCTCCATGACACAAAATTAATGGGCTACTATTCTGCAGATAGAGGCACCATGCAGGAGCTGGTTCAAATGTTTCACCCTCATATGCAGACCTGGGTAATGCATGGAGTACTTATCCCTGTGTACATGAAGATATGTGTTGCTTTGAGAAAACTAGCTATTGGAGCCTTTCTTCAACCAACAAGGGTGATGGTGGGTGTATCCTAAGCTTCTGCCTCACAGATACTCCAAGAGTTACTTGGTGCCTTCGGTGTATCCTAAGCATCTGCCTCACAGATACTCCAACAGTTTCTTAATGCCATTCTACAGCATGTGAGGGAACACATATGGTATTGATATACCACGGAGGAGAGAAGCAACACCATGCAGGCATTTTAAAACATAACCCAGTTCCCAGAAGGAACCTACATTGTAATAAAGGCACCACACTGTAAGCAGGAACAATGGTATATCAGCTGTAAGGGGTTCCACTGCAACTTTCTTGTGGTTTGCAATGCACATGATAATTTATGAAATGTGTTTGCAGGCCACCCTGGCACTGCTCATGATAGCTTCATATGGCACATGTGAAACTTACAACAATTGTGTGTGTGGGGAGAATTTTTCACAGGGACATCTTAGTGGCAATTCTGGATATGTCCTGGGGCCATGGCTAAGGGCACCAATTAGAAAACCACAGAGTATTTCAAAGAATTGCTACAATAATGCTCTGTCACAGACCTATGTCATTGCTAAATATATGTTTGGCCTTCTAAACAACCACTTCCATTGTCTAGATGCATCAGGGTAAGGGGTCACTGCAGTATAACTCTACAACATAAAGTAAAATATTTTCAGTGTGCACAGTGTTATACAACATCTTGATATGCTAACATTTACAGCAGGGCAGAGACATTCAGAAGGAAGACAAATTACCCAACTCAGCAGTAAAAGAGGTGTGTAATGAGGTGTCGAAATAATAGACAGCACCAGGAAAGAGTATGCCAGATGAAGGCAGGTGCAGTATGATCTGACACTGGCTAAAAAGCTATGCATATAAAATAAGAAAAATAAAAATGACACATGCACATGTCTGCACCCAGGCTGCCCTATACCATACATAGTCTGGCTACATGCTGCATTAAACATAAGGTACCCAGATAAAAGAATACTGAAGGCAGGGAATAGTTGCCATCATGAGAAGAGATGAGAATGGCCACAGTGCTCAGGTTTGGTGGGCAGGTCCAGAAACTCTGCAAAAAATGCATGTACTGACCATGCATGTCCCAGTGCATGGAGGCACTCTTTCCTGGGGAGGTCACAGGCTCGATCAACAGCATTCAGACAGTATGGAGTGATTCATGAGTTTGAAAAGCAGCTCATGCTATGGGTGGTCCCTGCACAGACACCCCATCCATGTGTACATCTGCATCACCATGTAGATCCCTCAGCACTGGATGATGGTGAGGGGTGGTGGCACAACAGATATGAAGTGACACCCTCTCCTTCATAGGATGGACCTCTCCAGTGGAGGCAGAGGTGGATTGGCCATGGAAAGTATACTAGTCATGTTGTGTGGCTACACAGGGACACCTCCTAAATGCAAACTCCTGACACCACATGTCCATAATCTTGCAAATCTGGCCCACACAGTCCTTTAGGTCATCATGCAGACCTTGGTCGTGTTGGTGTCTGTCTCTCCCTGTATTATGGACCTGCACAAACATTTTGCAGCAGCCACTAAGATGTTCAGCTGATGTGGTGGATGACACCCATGGCACACTCAGCCACCAGCAATTGAATCCTTATGATCATAGTTTTGCTCAGTGGAGCTGGCATTAAAAAAAGGGACTGTGTTGCAGGTGATGAAACAGCTCCATGGGAAGATATGTCAGAATCCTCTTGCCCTTGGGTGTCATCCTAGGCTTGTGGGGTGGGTTGCACAGGGACAGGTGCTATGCCCATAGAATAGGGTGGGGATATGGCCAGATTGCCCAAGTCTACTAGTCTTTGGCTACTATCATCATCAATGTCAGACAATTCCCTGACATTAGGAAGGCCTATGGCCATGGTGATAACACAACACCTGGGGAAACACCAATAATTTACCCAAACTAAGTAGGAACCCTTCACAAGCACCTGAAGCCCAGTGCAAAAACTTATATTGATGAGAGTGGTATAGGAAAATGATGGTTAACATAGCTAAGATGTAGACCTTATGCTTCCATAAAACAAAGAAGTCTTGCTTGCACATTGTGTCACTTTACAGTGCACAACTATTGCAGATACTAGCCCATGTTAAGACACACTCACCTGGGGCATCACTGATGGATATGTGGAGTGCTGGGTGCAACTCAGTACTGATGTCTATCATTCTCTATGGATGTCAGAACTGTCTGGGCTTCCATGTAGACATGCCAGGAGCTCATCCATCTCCACAAAGATGGCTATGCTGGTGGATCCCTTCCCATAAACCTCTACTGCTGCTGCTGTGCCAGGCAGGTTGCCCTAGTGCATGCAGCAGAGATCATGGCAGTGGCCCTTCACTGACTTGCTCATAATTCAGATTTTGGCATCATCTATCATGTTCTAACAGACATGCACACATAAGGCCCAGCCAGATCTCCCATGATGGAATATCTGACAACAATACAGAAGGAGGGCCTGTAGCGGAATTGTATTCTCTTCAAGGGATAATGCACTTTTACAATGTTTTCCACATTCCAGTATGACAACCTGCAATTGTAAATAAATATGTATGTGGGATTATATACCCTTATGCAGGTATGCATGCAAATGCTCAGAGTTGGTTAAGACCCATCTACCCTTGCAATAGGTATGGGGAACTAACAACATGTACAGCTGGGATTGATGTGGAGGTTTTGTGTGTGTAGTGTTGGGGGTATGTAATGCATACATAACAGGGGTAACCAACTACCCTGGGGAGGAAAAAGGTTGCACATATTGGTGTAGCTCAGATAGTTCCTGGGATCTGTTTATGCATACACCACATATTCAAACATAATTGCTTCATGCCCCTTTGGTGGACTACAACATTGTCTACTCACATTTTGGTATGTTGTTCGTCTGTCATGGTAGACAATGACCAAGGGCATCATGTCAAGGAGGATGACTGAGTATGATGTGTTCGGCTGTGGCTGATCAGTCTGATGCAGGCTCAGAAAGATCTGCCGCATGTCAGGCATGAGTGGTCTGTTGGATTGGTTGGCAAAGAGTTGGCTGTGAATTTATGCAGCTCACACTTCCTCTGTGCCTCTGCACTTCTGCTCTGCTTGCAGGAAGTTGCCCCTTTGCTGATGCAGCTTCACCAGTTGTAGTGGTCTTGCTCTAGGGTTTTCCAGGAGTCTGGGTTAATGCCAAAGCTCTTCAGAGAGACTTTCAGCATGTCCTTGAAGTGCTTTTTCTGCCCACCTTGTGTGCATTTGCCTGTCACGAGTTCATCATAGAACAGTCTCTTGTGGAGGCGTGTGTCTAGCATATGTACAAGGTGGCCTGCCCACCTGACTTGGGCTCTTCTCAGCAGTGTGTAGATACTTGCCAGTCCAGCTTGAGAGAGGACAACTGTGTCTGGAACTTTATCCTGCCAGGTAATGTTCAGCAGCCTTCTTAAGCAGTTCATATGGAAGCGATTCAGCTTTTTGGAATGATGATCACACACAGTCCATGTCTCACAGGCATACAGTAGTGTGGGCAGTATGACTGCCTTGTACACCTTCAGCTTTGTGGACAGCTTGACACCTCTCCTCTACCACACTGACTCCCACAGCCATCCAAATGCAGAGCTTGCCTTGCCAATGCGTGTGTCTACCTCAACATCAATGTTCACAAATCTGGAGAGTGTGCTGTCGAGGTATGTAAACTTGCCAACAGCCTTCAAGATCTCACTTTTAGTGGAGATAGTTGGTTCCGCTTACGTCTTCTGTGGTGCAGGATGATACAAACCTCAGCCTTCTTAGTATTGATTGTGAGGCCGAAATTTCTGCAGGCAGTGGAAAAGCAGTTCATACTCTGCTGCATCTGGGCCTCTGTAGCAGCATTGAGTGCGCAGTCATCTGTGAACAGAAAATCACACAAAAAATCCTCTTCAACCTTTGTTTTGGCCTGTATCCTCCACAGGTTGAAGACCCTGCCCTAAGTCCTATATCTGATCTTGATGCTGATTTCCTTGTCATCGCAGAAGGCATCTGACAGCATGGCTGAGAACATCATGCTGAATAGCATGGGTGCCCAGTACACAGACTTGCTTGACTCAGTTGGTAACTGGGAAGGCATTGGAGTCTCCATCATCCAGTACTCAAACAAGCATGCCTTCATGGAACTGGTGCACCATACTGATGAATTTGCCTGGGCAGCCAAACTTCTCCATGATCTGCCATAGCCCCTCATGACTGACGGTGTCAAAGGCTTTGGTCACATCTACGAACATTGTGCAAAGGTCCCTGTTTTGATCCTGACACTTCTCCTGAATTTGACGTGCTGCAAATATCATGTCCACTATCACTAGCCCCTCTCTAAAGCTATACTGACTCTCTGGCAGGTGTCCATCTTCCTTGTGTTGAGTGAGATGGTTGAGGAGGACTCTGGTAAGGATTTTGCCAGCAATGACCAGGCGAGAGATTCCTCTGTGATTGTCACAAGCCTGTCTGTCTCCCTTTCTCTTGCACAGATGGATGATGGAGGTATCCTTTAGCTCCTGAGGGATAAATTCATGTTGCTACATGCTCTGGAAGAGCTCAGTGAGCTTCTGTAACAAGACTGGTCCCCCTATCTTGTAGATTTTGGCTGGAATGGAGTAAGAACCTGTTGCTTTACCATTGTAGAGAAGCCTAATTGCTCCTTTAACCTCTGATTCCTTTGGAGGTTTTACCAGGAAGATGTTAATAGCAACTTGCAGCATGCGGTCAATGGCTTTGGCATCGATAGAGGAAGGCCTATTCAGGGCATTATTGAAGTGCTCAGCACATCTTCCTGGATGGAGTTCTTGTCAGTGAGCAGGGTGACCTGTCAGCACTGAGCAGTGGCAATGTTCCAGAGGGCTGTGGCCTGTAGATGGTCTTCAAGGCATTATAGAAACACTTGGAGTTGTTGTTATGAGCGTACATCTGGATCACATCTGCCTTTCTGCTGAGCCAGGCGTCTTGCAGCTCTCTGAGCTTTGCTTGCACCTTGCTTTTGATGGAGTTATTGGCTGCTTTCTTGGAGATGGATGTAGTGCCTTGCTGGTGGGATATGAAGGCTTCACAATTCTTATCCAGCAGCTTCTGAATGTCTTCATCATTGTCATCAAACCAGTCCTGGTGTTTGCGTGTATTTAGGTCCAAGTGAGTGAGAACGGTGTTGTAGACCACATCCCTAAAGGCTGCCCAGTCCTCGTCTGCACCATTGGTGCCAAAGCTGAGTTGGTCAAGCTTACTTCTGTGGTCCTCACTGAGGTTCTGGCACACAGAGTGCTGTTCTAACTTGCTGGCATTCAGGCGCCTATTGGTCTTTTCCTCTGCGGGTGCTGGCTAGGCTGGATGTGCATGTTAAGTTTTGAGAGGATGAGTCTATGGTCTTTCCAGCAGTCTGCACCACACATGGCCTTAGTCACTCTAACATCCTGCCTGTCCCTTCTCCTTTCTATGACGCAATCAATAAGATGCCAGTGCTTGTTGCATGGGTGCATCTAAGACATATTGTTAAGATGGGTAGGCAGAAGACTGTTTGTGATCAACAAGTCATGAGCTGCTCAGGAGTTCAGAAGTAGATGACCACTGCTGTTGCTTTTGCCGACTCCATTCCTCCCAATGACTCCCTCCCATGTCTGATAGTTTGCACCAACTCTGGTATTGAAGACACCTAAGATGATGAGCTTATCTGACTTGGGCACAGATACTATGAGGGACTCCAAGTCTTTACAAAACTTGTCTTTGATTGCCTCTGAATTTGTCATGCTGAGGGCATATGCATGATTGAAGGTGGTGTGGCACTTTCCTTTGAGGGGGAGCCATAGAGACATGAGTTGGTCATTGAATCTTTTTGGAAGGCTGGCTAATTTGCTGATCAGATTAGATCTGATGGAGAAACCTACTCCTGCTTCACGTCATTCATCGCTGCTGCAACTACTCCAGAAAAAGGTATAACCAGCTTTAACTTCTGTCAGCTGTCCTTCATCTGCAAACCTGGTCTCACTGAGGGCTGCTATCTGGATGTTTTACCTGCCGAGTTCTCTTGCAACAAGTGCTGTACATCTTTCAGGTCTGTCTGTTTTGGAGCTATCCATGAGCATGAGCAGATTCCATGTGCCGATGGTGAACGAAGTCACCAATGTTTTTTTCTTTGTGATTCGACCATATGGTTAGGATCCCCGCCTGCCGTGGCAAACAGGCTAGGGGTAGAGTGAAACAGGCTATGTTTAGGGCACTTTTTCTAGCCTCTTCCTCAGACCATAGAGGTGAGTAGAGCGATCCTAAAAATGGTTGCTCAGACACCCAGGGGGATGCTGAACTCCACTGCTGCTTTGGTCCTGTAGAGAGCAACCCATTGCCCTGGGCAGCCTGTGTGTGAGGCTGTGGCTACAGCTTCCATTGTATCCACACCTGCTGTTTCATCATTTGCCCATCACCACAGGACTTGATGGGGGGGGGGGGTGTTGATGTCCTGACTTCAGCATGAATTGGATTATAGTGAGAGAGAAAGTTGTGTAGATCAACAGTCTCACTCTGTCATCCCAGCCTATCTTAGTCCAGTGGCAGGACATAGTCGAGATGACTGGAGAGGGTTGGGATGCAGTGGATGGCCAGCAGTGTCCTAATGTGGCTGTGAGAGCTGAGTGTCAGGTGAGGACCGAGGTGGATGAACTACTCTGAACAGCAGGACGTATTCGCACATCAGAGGTACTACCTCTCCCTGACACCCCATACACCCCCATTTTTGGTATACACCCTTACTGACTGCCAATGTTTGGTAACCTCCCTGCCAGTAACATTCATGGCTCCTATGTGATTCATCATATCCAACCCCACAACTCAATCACCCTAGTAAGACATCACAAAGTATGTGATGCATCCCTCGGGTAATTATCTGCCTAAGAAAGGACATCCTGCAAGATGTGAATGCAATCAGCTCAGACAGTATGCATATTCTCTTTTGAGTGGGTATATGTGTAGGCCTTTGTCCCCACACACCAAAGGAAGTATCATAAGCCTGATATATAATGACCTGGCATGGATGTCCAAAGGCAATGATCTAAATTGTTACACAGATCACAGAGTGCATCAATCTTCTACACTGATTACTCACTGAGGCTAGTCAGGTGTGGTCAGTGAAATACCCATTGGATCAATAGCCTAAAATTGAGATGACTCCCTGCAGGTTTAAGCTCCCACAACAACCACTTAGTACATTTGCAGTACATGGAGGGGGGGTTAAAGGAGGGAACAAAGTGTTGAGGCAGTATGAACACAACAAGCTAACAATAACATTTGGATGAGAATTACATGCAGGCCCACCTTGTGCATGCCTCTTTATTGTGTACCTGTGTCAACCCTGTCCTCACCAAGCACAACCAGCAACAGTAGATGGACAGTAACTTTGGCAATAAACACAATGACCAGTAGTGGTTATAGTACTCCCATAATGTAATATACATGTGTCAAACATTTATCCCCACACAGAAACCACCCAATCAGCACTGTCACAGTTGTGTATAATTATTCACCATCAGAATACTTCTTAACACTGTCATAGCAGCACTCAGTGGTGGGACCCTCCATTCCTTGGCTTACAAGTAAGATAATGGCACCTGCGTGATCTAACAGGATAGAACCTTCATAACTTGTGATGATCTTACAAATTTAGGCAATACTGATGATGTTTTAAGCCAGTGTTTACACCCTAACACCATGATATCATACTATATGTTTTACGGTAGAAAATGATGGCACTGCAACTGCTGCACATGTAGTTAATCCTCTATACGTATCACAAGGGATGATGTCATTTATTGACGTTATCAACATTCATGACCATGACAGGGCTACCATAATTCTCAGGATTGTGACTTGGTGAATAGCCATGGCTTCCAAGGGGACTAATGACAGTAGCTCTGCCAGGTCATGCCCTAAAGAAAGCAAGATGTTTCTTCACCTACTATAAATATATATATATATATATATATATATATATATATATTTATAAACTACTGGGAGTGCATGACCTTGACTATTATGAGGGCCCCCAGTATAAAGAGCATGCCCGGCCCAGTTTTGCTTGGGTGGCATCTGATGCCACTGGGATATCCACTTCTGGTCAGTATTGCTGGCACCACTTCAGTGACCTGTGAAGGTGCCATCCTGACTTTCTGTGTCAATGGGAAGAAGAGGTCAGACAGAGGGCCCTTGAGATATATATTATAAATATGCAGGCTGATTACTGACTTGTTATTTCCCTTATGGGTATTTGGGCCCTAGCTTTTCAATCAGTTTATCTGTGTTGCATTTCTTGTTTTTCTCTCAGAAGGAAATTGCTGAAAACCCCATCCTATACCAGATGAGAACAGAGCAGCTCACCAACCGAGCAGGTCAGTATAATTTCATGTCCTGTCATGTAGTATTTAGTTAAGAGTACTGTAGCTGAGCTGTGACCACTCCTAGAGTTTATTTACGTATCACTGAATCTTGTGTAGTATTTTGTTATAGTGCTGCAGTTCACCTGTTACTACTGGCATACTTTGTATGCATTTTTATTGAAACCTGTATAGTATTTTTAATAGGTCTACAGCTTAGCTGTAATCACTGCCATAGTCTGTACAGTTACAAGTTATATAACTCTGCTTCATCTGTTCACCTAGTGCAGAAATAAATACTGCTTTGATCAACCACATGCAGAATACTCATGTACATAGCATACATACAGTACTTATTTTAAAGTGAGATGACCAGCTCCTTCTTCCTGCATTGAATGTCTCTCAGTGCCTGACATGCAGGTTGCTCGATACATCCATGAACTGTACACACTAGTGAAGTTACGGTATACTTGGGGGAGGCATATCTCTATCTATTCTGGTACAGTCATGTTATATGGCCTGGTACATAGCAAATGACCTTATTGTCATTGCAAGACATCTACTGATAACTTTACATTTTGGGCATAACTGCATAATTGGACTGTGTTATAGCACAGTGCCCTCATGGGGGTTTCGAGTTACATAGGTATTACCACTGTTAAGTCCACATGACATGCTATTGAACATATCACTTCCAGTGTGTCCATAGAACCACTACCCTACACCCCTCCCCCCATGATACCTTTCATCAATCATTCCCATGTCACTTGTGCAGTCTCCACTTTACCACATAAAACTGTCTTTCAAATTTTCCTAGTTAGGGGTCACCACAGCAGAACTCCGGTCTGCTAATGATTGGCAGTGGATTTTTTTTACAGTGCCGAGTGGCCAGCCCGACGCCCAACCTTTAAAGAAGGCACACCCGTTCACACAGCATCTACCTGCATGTCTTTAAATGTCACTCGACCATGGGGAGGACATGCAGACTCCACACAGAAAGTGCTCCAGACGAGAATCGAATGGGAGAACCTCTTGCTGTGAGGCGACAACGCTAACCGCTGCACCACGGCTGCTATCTCCACATTGCCACATGCAATCCAGACAAAGGGAACAATAATATTGCACACTTGCATGTACATCCTACAATACTGATTTGGGGTTTTATGCACTTAGACAGAAGTATCTGAGGTGGCATTGTATTACATGTAGTGCCTGTGTTGTACCACATTAGGTAGCACTTAGAGTGGCCATATCCAACAGACATAATAGCAATGTCATTCTTTTGCCTCCCTGTCCATTTCTTTGCTACTATCTTTCATGTTATTATTTTATTTAATGTTTGTTGTTTAATGTATATCCATTTATGTTAACATTTTCGGCAGCATCTGCCATGGCTGTGACATGGCATAGGTCCCCACCCTGCCATCAGCCCTGGCTTCTCCCACCAGCACTTAAACCTGCATTCAGACCTGCCACACCTGATAAGTAGTTACTACCAGTGGCCTTTGGCAGTCATTCACCATAGGGGAGTTCTATTTTCCCTTTGGTGGCATGGCCGATGTTCCACAATTTATCACCTGGTGAGAGTTGGAGTAGGTAGTAGGGTAGCTAGTGGATTGGTGGCTAGAAGCCTGTATCTGCCACCTGGAGAGGGTCATCATATGGCTTCAACTATCACACTGCTGCCTACTGTGTTATCACCACCATCTCAGGCAGGACCCAGTGGGGAGAGTGGAGATGGTGGTGACTGATCTCTCCCTGAGTCTAGCCCAGGCAGTATGGTGACAGGAGCAGGGTACACAGTCTAATGTCCATCATGGTTTTCCCCATTCCCTGTTTGTTGTCCATTCCTCCCCATCACCACTTGCTGTCTCTCTCTGACTGCATGTCAATATTTCCATTGTCAACCCTCACCTTTTTGTTAGTATCTCCCCTGTATATCTTTATCTGTATTGTATGTTTGTGTTCCCCTGGTTCCACACTTCTTGCCTGCTTTCCCCTTATATCCTTCCCCATCTACCATTCTCTAAAGCGAAAGAAAAATTCCTAAAAAAAAAAAATATATACCCTTCCTCCGCATATGCATCCTTGTGTGTGCTCTTCTGTTTGCTGTGCCAGATTTGTTCATCATTTAAAGTAATAAAAGTAGCTATAAGTATTGCTAGTGGCCATTTACAGTGGCTTCCAGCTGTTCTTGCAACGATGCTGTGCAGCACATGTAAACACACTTTGGCATGTACATGCTGCTTACTTGTCACCCAACACAATCGCAGGAAACAATTTCTCACTACCTAACCTTCTATTTCTGAAAATGTTTCCAAATTAGTAGTAGCTTAGGCCACACAAGTCCTGCTAGTTAATTTATAATTGCCTTTGGACTGCGTTACTCACCTTGGGATCTCAACAGTAGCCTCAGCATGGCCATTGAAAAGGTATGTTGCTGAATTCCAGGGATTTTCTTTCAAATAATTTGCTTTTTTGGACATGGAATCATTTTCCTCTAATATCTTTATTAGTTGTATTTCTTCCTATGCATAACTACCCTTCTAGAATATTATTTTCTCCATGACAAGAGTGGCGGCTTTTAAAAAGCAATATATTATTTGCACATACAGGCTTTATATATTTGACTAACTAGATTATGCTATTTGTATAGGGTGATGCCAAGAAAATCCTCTGCATTCTTATTAATAGCTGCATAAATTTCAAAGTGTCCATTAAATTGTCTACTTCACAAGCATTTCTATTCTCTACATATTTATCTATTAATAAATTAATAAAGGGTAAGGATTTTTCCATACAAGAAGAAAGTGCAGACAAAACGTTCCTCATACTTTCATAATTAGAATAAATGTTAACATATGAGCCTGACAATTCAAAATTCTAAAAATCAAAGTTGCAGAAGCATAAACTTCTATCCTATGTTTATCAGTTATTTTCCCATCCTTGTCAGAAAGTATAGGCTTGGAATTAACTATGGGAGGGATTCATGAAAGTCTACACAATAATTTTTACTGTGTGTGCATCATGGCATGATGCGCACATGGCCGTGAAATGTTTTAGAGTCAGTAAACTCTGTGTAAAGGCACACAGCTGTGCACACTCACCCACAAATATGGAAACTTTGATGATATGCAGATTACAGTATAAGTAGCTGAAATTTATGCTAATGAAGCAAATCAACATGGCGGAGCAATTCAACAACCTCTAAAGCAACCGTGTAGACTCTGTGTTCGTGTTGGACGTGTATTCAGAAACTTTTCAAATACAGCCACCAAAAGGAGTCTACATGGAAAAAAGAGCAAGTTAAAGCAATTAAAATTTGAACAGAACTGACCTCAGCATGTAACTCCACACATATTATGACCTAATTACACAATGTGGATATTAGAATATTAGCGTTCTTCTTCTTCTTCTTCTTTCAGCTGCTCCCATTAGGGGTCGCCACAGCAGATCAACTGTTTCCATTTCTTCCTGTCCTCTGCATCTTGCTCTGTCACACCAACCACCTGCATGTCCTCTCTCACCACATCCATAAACCTTATCTTAGGCCTTCCTCTTTTCCTGTTACCTGGCAGCTTCATCCTTAGCATCTTTTTCCCAATATACTCTGCATCCCTCCTCAGCACATGTCCAAACCAACGTAATCTTGCCTCTCTGGCTTTGTCTCCACACCTTCCAACCTGGGCTGAGGCTCTAATATACTTATTCCTAATCCTGTCCATCCTCGTCACACCCAGTGCAAATCTTAACATCTTCAACTCTGCCACGTCAAGCTCTGACTCCTGCCTTTTTGTCAGTGCCACTGTCTTCAACCCATATAACATAGCTGGTCTCACTACCCTCTTGTAGACCTTCCCTTTCACTCTTACTGGTACTCGTCTGTCACAAATCACTCCTGACACTCTTCTCCACCCACTCCATCCTGCCTGTACTCTCTACTTCACCTCTCTTCCACACTCACCATTACTCTGAACTATTGATCCCAAGTACTTAAACTCATTCACCTTCGCCACCTCTACTCCCTGCATCCTCACCATTCCTCTATCCTCCCTCTCATTCACACACATATATTCTGTCTAAAAAACACATTTTTAAGGCCCATGACATAAATGCACCTTTCCTCCCCCACCTGCAAAAGAAAATGTAATTGCACATAACGCAGGCTGCTAAAATGTGTAAACATCCTGAAACAGAGTATTATATTGTTCTGTAAGCATATGTAGTATGTAGCAGATACATGGGCAAAGTAGTAACCTCCCTTGTGTTTACAACATTGTGCTCCCATGCAGTTTCTCCCCTGACACGGTTATTAACTGTGTAGATTCTAGGCTGTCAGCATGATGAAGATTCAAATTATGTAAAAACTTATTGGAATTGCTGAATCCCAAACAAGAGTAACCCTCACAGATGTTCACTTCATGTAGGCACTTCCACTGTATTTTTGTTTTCAATGGATGTCAACAGTGAGTGATGACATCAGGAGAATGTGCCAGGTTACACTTGTAAAGTTGTACAGGTCAGACTGTGGAGGATAAAACTGCATATAAGCTATGCACAAATCACAGGTTGTGCATCATCCTCAGAATTTTGTTGTAAAATGTGTCTCCTATGTCTGTTTCAGATAATTTTTGTACATTTTATTATGTCCTGATTTGTGTGATGGTGTGCACACCCACGGGAAATGGAGGAATGAATGGCAGCTTTTATTGTTTGTCTCATGTTAATAGTCCTGTGGCACCACATGTATGTGTAGGGCTAGAGAATGCAGATGTCCTGGGTTTGAATACAGAGTGGGCAAGTTTTCCTTTTTATGCTCAATGTTTGCATGATATCACAGGAATGGAGGAAAGTAATTCGAATTTTGTTATGCTTAGTTTATTTATGCATAGCTGTGTGGGGGTGCACGGGGTTGCAGGGGGTGAGTGAAGGTGCACCTAGTGCACTGATGAACAAGCAGCAGGTGTGTGTAATAGAGGCTAATTACAATATAAGCAGGTGAATTCCATTTTCATGAACCAATCCAACACAGTGCAGCTATTCAATATGCTATAAGGCATCAATGTAACCTCCAGTCTTATTTTCCTAAATACTTCAATACCATTGGAGTACACAAAAGAAACGTTTAAAATGCTAGGGGCTGCTGCAGCTTTGCTATATATTTATGTGCTACATTCTGATGCCAATGCTGCTGGTGCTGATGACAATAGGCTTAGGCTGAGAGAAGAGTGTTCAGTCCCAGGGTAACTTATCAGATGCTACATGACCTGGAGATTGTAGAGCACTACAGGCTGGGCAGGGACACCTTACAAAAACTCTGTTAGCTTTGCCACCCTCAACTCAGAGCCAGAACCAATCAAGGCAAACCCGTCCCAGTGGAAACTAAGGTATGTGTAGACCTTAGAATATTAGCTACAGGTACTTTTCAAAGATGAACTGAGGATATGATGGGTGTGTCACAGGCATCAGCGTCCTGGATCCTCCACCAATTCCTGGATGCTATGCTCATATGTGCCAGTGAGCACATATGTTTTCCCCATACATCTGATGGGTGGGCTATCAATATGCAACAGTTCTACCCTGTAGCACAGTACCCTGAAGTACTGGGTGCCATAGATTGCACTCATGGAGACATTAAGGCACCCCCTGGTGAGAAGGGTAGAATCTACATGAACCACAAGGGATTCCACTCCATCAACTGCCAGTGATGTGCAATGTTCAGGGAATAATCTTGAATGTGTGTGGTGGAAACCCTGGCACTTATGACTCTCACATCTGGCACACGTCACAGCTATATCAGATGTTTGCTATGGGGGACATCCCACAAGGCCATTTACTGGGGGATGCTGGTTATGCACTGGAACTGTGGATGATGACACTAATTAGAAGTTCACACACACCCACATAACAATGCCATAATGAGGCACACACTCAAACCAGAAACATCACAGAGCGATAGATCGTGTGTTTTGGCTGTTGAAATCATGGTTCCATTGCTTAGATACATCTGGAGCCCCACAATATAATCCAGAGATATGTGCACAAATCTTAATAGTATGTGCTATGCTACATAATCTGATCTTGTGGAAAACACTGCAGCAGGATCAGCTAGGGGAAGGGACACACATCACCCTAAAATGCCTAGGTCACCACAGCCACAGTCAGAGGTGAGCTTAGAGGCGAAACCACCAGCTGCTGTGCCTGCAGGCAGATGTAGGTGTATTCAGTATGCTTTGCTTTGGCTAAAAGACAACCCATAGCACATTCACTGATCACCTAGGTGCCTAATACCTGTCTCCTACACGCATACATAGTAAAATTGATGCCAGGCAATTCACACATCCTGTACCTCCCCATGTACTGGCTGTGTACTGTTTGCATCAGACAGAGTTAACCCTGAACTCAAAATGTTTCCACTGCTGCATTTGCAAGGTAAGTCCTGAACCTAGAGTGCAGTTTTTGAATGATATTTTGGTGTATCCCTGTATTTAGTAGGTTGGAATAGTAATTAAGTAAATAGTGCTCTGGATTTGTGCAAAAAGTACTTTAACATGTGACAACAGAGAGACCTTTAGTTTAGTCATATGTATCCACTGGTAAGTAGTAGGCCTCAGGTTTCAAAGATTCATGCAGTCCTACCTCTGAAGTATACTGATGCTCATTACATGGCCTTATTTTTGCATCATATCTTTGTACTGGAAAATCCATAATAAGAGAAGTTAGATAGTACTGATACACATTGCAGTTTCTGACTTCACAACCCTTCCCAAGATCAAACAACAGGCAGGAAGCAGAACAAGGAGAGTAACAAGAGCATCACATCCTTGTTTGTGGCATAGCAGTAACAACTTTGGTTACCCACAAAAGAACAGGCTATGCTTGTTTGTGCTATAGCAGTGTATGAGCTCCTCCCCAAGACCAGTGTAGCCTTGCTTGTGGCATATCAGTAACTCAGCAATGGTCCCGCAAAAGAACAGTATATGGTTGTTTGCACCATCCAACCTGGCCTTCACTGGCTGGCAAATGCATATCATATAACTCCCATTTAATATCCATGCACATTTTAACGACAATAATATCGAATGCCTTAAATACTTGAATGTCTCACAGTTTTGGTCAGATAACTGATGAAGTACCAAGAAACACAGACAAGTAAGACAAAGATGTATATTTGCAAGCAGAATCCTAACAGACTGTGTGATCAGTATATGCACTACATCCAAATATAATAAAGAGAGTTAAAAGTACAAGTCACAGCTAAAAATTTCATAGCAGTGTACATTCCGATCCATTTGTTTGTCTGAACAATGATTTCAGTTCTTTGCTGCAAAGCTGTTTATGTGGCAAAGAGGGCTAAGGCATCAATCCTGTTTTATGAATCGGCAGTGGTATGAGAGTTCATATCCTGAACTATGTAGAAATAGCTGATGTGTAGTATAATTTTGTAGTGTGTGTATGTCATATCTTGCTCATGGTTCGTTTCTTTTCCTACCTTCCTTTTTTTTTATTCCACTGCTTTTGCAATGCACCACACGATGCAAACAAATAACTGCAGGTTTGGCTATGCATATGTGGCTTGCACAAAGTATGGCATTGCTGAAACCGGATCACCTAGGAAGCAGACAGGCAGACATAGAGACTAGATACATTCAATAAATACTTTTGGTCACCATGAAAACTTGGCATGGAGTAACTGTCACACATTAGCAATGTGGCTTGCGTTTGCGCACTGTGTACCTATGTGCAAACAGCTGTATCCACACGTGCATACACTTACTTAACCATAGCACAAATCTGCTGCCCAATGCATATCTTTCAATGGTATAGATTTTTGTAGAATGCCCTGATTTTTGCATCATATTTTTGTCCTTCTCCTCATAAAAAGTTGGTTTTCTGGCAAATACTTTGAAAATACTTGAATATTCAAGCCAGAAAACAATGACAGACATTTGAATTTCAAAACTCTTACCCTGCAGACAATTCACATTAATGCAAAACATGTAATTCTATCAACTGTTTAAGTTTGTAAGAGCAGTATGTAAAAATGTGTCCCTATGTTTGGTCCTTTTTCAACCCAGTATGTATGGTTTTGTCCAGATGTCTTGCTATAAAAGGTTGAGAGGTATGGCCCAATCTGCTATGGAAATGTATATATGATGTTGTCTGATTTCAGTTTATGTGTTGCCCACACATCCACAAGCATTACAACCCTGGGGTCTCAGTTTATTTTTTTCCACACATAGTGTGGAAAAATTTCAAAGTGTAATTTATAATGCATGCTCCCTCATGGACAGTGCCAGCTGGTTGCTCACAACATTGATCTGCTAAATTCAAACATCCAAATATGCTCACTAAGAGGACTTGTATTGTTACACAGCTAGGCTTCTAAGCAACCTAATGCTATTAGGCTATTAGCCTCATATGACGCTATGAATCTACGTCCCAATGCAGGCTTCCAAGCTGTTGTTCCTCAGATGGCCTGCTAATGTCATCTACTGTAAGTTCACCTGCACTCATGTATAAGTCAGACTTGTTCTGTGGCACGTGTGTTAAGTACTGTGTTCTGTAGTCTGTGCACTTAGAGAAGTAAGGGTTCTCTTCTCACTTCAGCTGAGTGTGTGTGTGTGTGTGTGTGTGTGTGTGTGTGTGTGTGTGTGTGTGTGTGTGTGTGTGTGTCTCTCTCTAGTCAGTGGGATAGAAGTGCTATCCTGCAGTTACTTCTCAATGGCATGGCTGGCAATTTTTTTGATAGCTGCTCATCCCTACACATCATTCCATACTGGCCTCCCAAGCTGTTGTCTCTCACAGGGCCTGCTTATGTCATCTACTATAAGTTCACCTGGACTCCTGTATAAGTCAGACTTGTGCTGATTTGCATGTGTTAAGTTCTGTGTTCTATAGTCTGTCTACTTAGGTAGGGGTTCTAATCTCACTGCAGTCAAGGGGTATGTGTGTCTTTGTGTGTGAGTGAGCTGTAACTGATATTGCATAGAACATTTTACACCAGCAGGTGGGACACATATCTTGTCCTCAGACAATGCTGATGTCATCAGTTATAAAGGGATGTCTGACACAATGCAAGTCAAACATGTGCCGTGGCATGTGTCATGTTCAGTGAACTGTAGTCTGTGCCCGTAAATAAGTAGGGGTTCTGTTCTCACTGCAGTCAACTGTGTGTGTGTGTGTGTGTGTGTGTGTGTGTGTGTGTGTGTGTGTGTGTGTGTGTGTGTGTGTGTGTCAGCTATAACTTGATATTACAGACAGCATTTTACACCAGCAGGTGGGTCACTGTTATTTCTATATGTTCAACAGACAATTCTGATGTCATTGGCTATACCAGAGTATTATATATGCATGCATCTCATCAGGGCATGATCAGACATTAACCTGGATGTCAGGCAGACATCACAGAATGTGACACAAGACAAATTAAAGTGACGTGTTTTAATCTGTACACATAGATCATGGCATGGTTTGTAGGCTCTGTATTAGCTTGATGAGAAAGGCCTGTTGGGTGTCTTGCAGATGCATGTTTCTGGTGAGCTACATGCAACAGAGACATGATACTGTGCTGTTTTCATGAGATTATACTACAGTGCTGTCATGCAATCCAAAGATCCGAATGTGATGGCCTGACTTATGATGCGCACCATACGTTTGCACTGGATAATCATTAAAGAGAACAGTTAGAAAGTAATGAGACACATAGCGGTTGTTGACTTCACAACCCTTTCAAGAAAATACACTATAGAGTAGTGAAATGATGATGTTATCCACTGTACAACTTGGCAAGCAAATATAATTCTGAGGTACAATTATCATTTAAACAACATAAATATAGATATACCAAGCAATAATTTAGCTAAGCATCCTGTACATCAGACACATAGCTTTAGTTTCCCTCAATCCAAAAGAAAGAAATCAGGGATATGTCACAGTTATCACTTGAACACGGTGTTGTGGGGGGGGGGGGCAGCAGGCCTAGGCTGAGTGTGTTTAAGTAAGAATGGGGAAGTAGGCAGGCTGAACCATGTAACAGTTATGTGTGTGTCTGTAGAGATTCTCCTTGTGAATGTGGTGTGTGACAGTGTGTATGAACACAGCCAAGCTCAGTGCTAGCTCTAGGTCTTGGTATGTTGGACAGGTGTGAGCCATGCATGGTAGAGTTGTCAGTTCATCGTTGTAACCCCTGACCACAAGACCTGGCTCTGCCAATAGATGCACTGGCACCTCCATGCCCAAGGTCAGATGCAGTGCTACTACCAGAATGTGACTGTTGTCTGCTGGACATGCTCACGGGAACATCCAGGACCATGACCCCATGGCTTGTCACATCTGGGTGTAGACAGCACATTCTCTGATGGTGCAGGGGAAGTACTGCCACTACGGCAGCATGACTGGGCATGGCCACATTGGCGATAACCAGATGGTGTGGCTGACCTACGCCCGTGTGGACAACTTCCCCCTCCCAGCAAAACATGTCATTACAGACACTGCACAGTCCATGATATAAACTCCTCATTCCATCACAGACACCCCATGTTCCAACCTGTCATTCAACTTATCAATTGAATTGGCTACAAGATGGAAGGAGTCACAGATGTCAGACTGTGCCTTATTTAGAACCCTGAGCATTTGTCTGGAGCACCTTTCAGAATGTGCCTGTAGATTCATGATGGCCTTAAAAATCTGTTGAGTGACACAAGAAGAGACACCTACACCAGGTGGAGGAGGGACAGCAGGCCTCCTCTGAGCACCCCTATCAGTCTTCTTGCATGATACTTCACCAACACTTTGACTATGGACAGATTCAACAGGCCATGAGGCTGCAGTAGCCACACTCCCCTGATCAATGTCCTTGTCTTCATCTTGTCCAATATCTCTGGCCTCAGTGGACTGGGTAGACATAAGCCTACTGGATGTGTCCAGGGAAAATGAAGGGGGTCACCTCTGTGCCAGATTAAACCTCTGCACCCCCCAACTGTGCCTCAGTTTGTCCACCATCATCATTAGTATCTGTTGAGGCACTGACATCTGGTATCAGAATGCCCACACTTCCACTGTTACACTCACCTGTGATAAAAAGGGAGAAACACAGGAACACATTAATACCTGGACTATTATGCTGCAATATATGGTATAAAAGTACACTGCTGTCACTATTACAGACACTACAGCAATACATACAACAGGCCTGAGAGGACACATTATGAGATATCTTGAAATCTATCTACAGTACTGACATACATGTATTATGCTTACCATCTACAGGAGGCCTGGGTCTCTGTAATCCTGATGGTCCTGAAATAGGTAAAGCAAGAGGTAATGGCAACAGCATCATATTTAACAGTAAAATGGGGGTAATACATTCACACCTATATTTGCAGTACCTAAAATGTCAACAGGAATGTGGCTGACAACTTCAAATTAAGCTTATAATTGTAGCAATCCTAAATCCACCCACCCAACAAACAACTGATATAGACATATACATTATTGAAATTATTCCACTATGTCACAGTATATCATCTAACAGAAAATATCTGGAAGCTCCTCTTGGGATGCAGGAGTTGCTCCTACATCCCAAACATATTGTGACATGGATTGCTGGGAGCTGTCCTCGTTGGCAATGTCACCAGAAATTCCTCAGTGACAGTGACAGGGGGTTCTGCAGTAGGGGCTCTACCTGTGACTTGATGATTGTGTGCCCCTGCAGCTGCACACCTATGTGCAGCAATTACCATGTCTGTTGCTCTGTGATCCACCTGCTCATATGTGAATTGTATCGCCCAATGGTGTTAATGTTGGGCACTAAGTCGTCCCAGAGGGCTGTACACTCAGCCATATTCAACCATCCCCTGGACAGCAACACAGCAACAGTTATCAGATTATTCTCTGCGTCTGTAAATGGGAGCCTACGATGAGCAGACATATTGTGTCCTACAAGACAAAAGAATGATAATACATGAGGATCACATAACCATACCTCTCACTCGTACCTCATTATGAGGAATGTTCCTCATTTGGGGTCTTAAAAAGTTCATGCTCCTCAAAGTTCCACATTGAAATGGTCTGTCACACATTAAGGGTTAGCATTTTTTTAACAGATGGTAAATAGAAATGAATTGTATTAATTAATTAAAAGAATTATTCCACAAGTAAAAATATAAAAATCACATTTTAACCATCCTATGACCTTTTAAGCTGAAGTTATTATTAACCTGTTAGTAATTTGCCCATTTGTTCCATATTATGAGAGGTAGTGTTCCTCATTTTGGAGATGGAAAGTTAAGCGCTATGCATATAACTATAAATTAACTGTTTACAGATAAAGCAGTAAAGAAATGCTGTCAGTACCCCCCCCCCCCCCCACCGGATAAAGATGAGAGTCTGCATATTTCAAAAAATAACACAACAGAGGATATAAAACAAGGAGACTAACAAGAGAAACATATTCTTGTTTGTGCCATAGCAGTAAGTAAAATATGCTCACCCACCCAAAATAACAGTCCAGTCTAGTTAGTGCCCTAGCACTAACTCACCCCCCCCCACCGCAAACAAAATGACAGGCTAAGGACCCATTGTGCCAACAAAACATCTTTGAAATGGTAAAAGTGTTACCAAAGGGCCTGTCCGTGTAACGTGTACATATTTATAACACAGCATTTCCTTTTCAGGTATTCTTAATTTTGTGTACCTGTGAAATGGCTTCACAACCAAGGCAATACCATCATTGCACTTCTAAGTAATGCGTACAGATTAAAGCGTGAAAGCCATTACTTCACATTTATTGTTAACTACATTCCAGCATATACATTATGTAGGTAAGAAAATGGGAACATACCTACTGGAGTGCAATACTCCTCTGTGGAGATATACTGTGAAGAAATATGGTTGTCTTAGTGAGTTGAACAATGTACTACCTCTCCTCAACATGAATTTGGCTAGTTACACATTTACCTTTTTTATAATAAAATATATTATTCATGGATTGTATATGTCTTAGTCTGTGTACCACAGATGCTAATTACTGCATAAGCAGGTGAATTCCATTCTAATCAACCAATCTTGTTAAACTATTTAACAAGATATAAAGCATCCATTCAGACCCTATGCTGGTTTTTCCTAGGGGTTTCACAAAATGTGGAGTACAGACACAGCATTCACAAAGTAAGTCCTGAACATGTACTGTAATGCATAATATATGGCATGCACTTGTATTTCATTATGTGGTACAGTAAGCAGGTAAAAGCAGGTGGGAGATGTGTACAGAAAGTCAAGTAACACGTAACAGCAGAAAGTTATTTCACTTGTATGTGTCCATTAAAAAGTCGCAGTCTTCAGCCATGCAAGATTCACACATTCATAACTCTCCAAAATACTGGTGATTAATGTATGGCCTGAGTTCAGCACCATATGTTTTCAATGGAATGGAATATCTTTACATAGAAAAGTTGTGCCATAACATGACCTCAGTCTGGCCCACCCCCTCAAAAGATCAGTGTGCTCTTGCAGGTGATAACAGGAATTCACCTTTGCTCCCACCACCAAAAGAGCAGTGTATGCTTTTTTGTGCCCTCCTACCTGGCCTTCATTTGCTGACAATTGTATATCTTACTAGCCTCAGTTAATATACACTCACAATATAAGGTAAATGAGGTAGACTGTTTTTCACACTGCATATCTCTAAATACTGGTCAGATAACTGCTGAATGGCCAAGGAACACAGATTGATATAATTTCAAGGAATAGTTCTAACAGGTTGTGTGATCACTAAATGCAGTACATCCAAACCTATTTCATATAATACATGTATAAATTACCGCTGATGGCTTGATATCAGTTAAAATACATTGTGGAAGATTGTTGTGTGATGGATAACTTAAAGTTGCTTGCTGCCAAGCTGTTTATGTGGCAAACAGGAATAAGGCATCCATCCTGTTTTCTGAAGGTGCATTGGAGTGAAAGTGGAAATCATTTCCTCTGCATATATACCTTCTGTGCAGTAACAAACTGCATTTCCCCTTTTTTCTTTCTCCTTCTGTCTTACATTAGTGGGTGATGAGGGGGCATTATTTATGTGATGCGTTGCATAGCACAAACAGGCTATGCTAATCAGTTTTGCGTGTAGAGCGGCAATGTGTAAAAATGGACGACTGGACCACCCAGGTAGCAGACAGGACCCAGACAGCCAAAAACAGAAACTGGATGCTTTCTATTAATGTAATTGTGCATTCCATAAACCAGATACGCTTCATTGTGCTGCGGTTAACAGCGGGAACTTAACAGTGAATACTAACTTAGGGGATGTTATGTAACTTACTGTGTGGCAGCAGGTGTTAAGTCTAGGTCTGAAGTCTAGATGGTCTTTAGCTCGAGTAAAATGTGTACAGTCTTTATTTTACTGTTGTGGCATTGCAGTATATAGCAATGAACTGACACATAGCGAAGGGATTTCCCAACTTTCTTCTGACAATAGCTGTCTAGTGCAGGACTGACATCCATATGGTCCAGGGTTCGAATATGCCATATGACATTCAATTTTAATGTTGTTCCAATTCACATTATAGTCATGCTCACTTATAGCAATTGATCTAGTGTAGCTTATACAGTATTTATATGACTTATAACTGACACAGTAATACTGTGTCAGTTATGTAATTATTTATTAATCTATGTATTGTCTAGTTAATAGCAAAAATATGACTGTGGGTATAATGTGTACTATGTTCAGGAATTTCTGTTATGTGGTTTGTCATGCACTTCCCATTGGACCAACATAGTTACATAATTGCCTTTATCTCAAATACCATAGAAATTGCATTAGTTACCAAACTTCTGCATTTCTTACCATTGAAAATACACTTTGTACCCTTTGCACCCTGTCTGCGCGATGGTAAGAGATGCACAGTTTTTTCAAATCAAAAAGTGCACCCTCTGAGTAAACAAGATATGTGCAATTAGCAGGAAAATAGCATTCTACATTGGTCTTGCCCTGTGACAGACATGGAAGACGTTTCTAGAAAGGGTTTGAGATTTAGGGCTCAACGGTAGGGTGTCCAGGAGTCCAAAGTGTTTGTTGGACTTCTAGTGAATGACCATGGGCCCCAGCTCCTGCAGAGGCACTATCATGGCTCACAATTAAGGACAGAGGCATGGAATACTCTGGCCTGGGCTCTGACCAGTACTACTAGTATCCACTGAATTGGTGAACAGTGTAGGAACCCCTACCAAGACCGCAGGATGAGGAGAATGGATATCCTTGACAATTGCATCGAGGAATGTCAGACTGGTAGCACCCCACAGATGTGGAAGTATGACTTTCAGACATTACTTCTAATAATTTAAAGCTGCATATAGTCAAGTTTGATATTCATAATGGTATTCTACTCTGTTCGGTTCTATTTTTTCCACAATTGAGGCAGATCATGATCTGAATGTTAGAGCCCATGAAAGTAGACTGGCACAGATGCAAGCAGCATGTGGTATGTATGAATCACAACAGTGCCGTTATTGTAAAATTAAAAGTTAAATACTGCATCATAATACTTCTCCTCTGTATGGGTTTTGCAGAATGTTCAGATTGCTGCCTCATAATTTTGGTTTGCTTCTCATAAATTGTGTTTGTCTGGCAAATCTTAGGCAAAGCATTGTGGACTGCAGTCATAAAATGACATTTGTGTCTCATACTTCACACTTTTCAGAACATCTCTGCTAATCATCTGGAGCATTTCTTCCCAGGCTGCCACTGAAAATTGGCTTCATTCCAAGTCGGCCTTTCCTGGTAAACAAATAATAAATAAATAAATAAAATAAATAATGCAAAGCTTATTGTTGTATCACTTTTGTAGGTATGTAGAATAATATATTAAATGTGTTGCTATTTGTGCACCTTTGTAGCCCCAGTATTTATTGCTTGGGCCACATTTTTGGCTGAAAGAGATTATGAGGTATGGGCTTAATTGGTATGTAATCCAGTAATAACTGTCAACTGTACAGATTTCCATGGGTCTATATTATGTGATCGAAAAATGTGTTTATCAAACACATTTTCATTGACACATAAACAATGAAAACACTAATCACTGAATGCCCACTTCAGTGAATTTTTTCCCAGGGGAAAAACATTGCTTGGCCAAAGAAAAATAAAACTAATTTTCAAACCCTACAAAGTGGGGGGCTTTGCCCCCCACACCACCCCCTAACTAAATATACCAACTCCGAGATAGCGCTACACTGAGGAAAAGAGCAAATCCCCAATGACTGCCACGCATTTATTTCCCCGGGACAAAATTTGCTTAATTGGCCATTCGGAGATTAGTGTGATCGCTGTTTATGTGTCGATGAAAATGTGTTCGATGAACACATTTTATGATCACATAATATAGACCTGATTTCCACAGAATGTCCAGTCTTTGTATAGTTACAAATATAATTGTACTTTTCAGTCAAATAATTGCATAAGGTTTGAGGACTGACGTCATTAAATAATGTCAGACATGTAAGACTTAGACCTCAGACCCTTCAGAAAAGTCATGCAAGTGCAAAACCTGTTACTGTATCACCTTAATAAGTTTGTAAGAACAAGTATGTAAAATGTAAGAGTCATTCCTATTTTTTGGACTTTGCCCCCCCCCCCCCCCCCAATTACATATGACTTTGTCCACATTTATTGCTGTAAGAGTGTGAGGCCTATGATTACAGTATTATAAAATAGAGCATACATCTTGCAACTGTAAAAAGAAAGAATGCATGTAGTACTCTGTGGGAAAACAGAACAGTACTGTAGTAGGGAGTAGTCAGCAGTTGTGGGTTCAAACACTACAATTACCAAATGAGCAAGTACTGTTATGTTTTCATCATTATTGCAATGTAACTGCAGACCCCTCTAGCAGTGGCACAAATGGCCTGCTGGAAAGTGTAATTAGTAGGATTGGAGCCTGCATATGGGCAATATATGTGCACATCAAGGCTAGCTGGCTGAAATCTGTGTTATAGTGTGCATCTGTTATCAACTGGGTATTCAGAAATGTTATAAAAAAGTTTGTTTATGGTTTGCACTGTTTAAAGTAACAGTAACATAATAGAGTGAAATCATTGTATCACTGCTTTGTATGTTACGTATGATGTTGCTAATGTTCTCCCCTTTTTTTTCTCTCTTCCATCCCTTATGTGCTTTTTTCCTTTTTTTCTACAGCACAGCAGGATAGTCCTGTCCCATGGGAACCACCTGCCCCTACTCCACTGGCTACAGCAGCACGTCCCGGCATATCAGGGACACAACCTGGTAGCACCCCTATGCTGCCTCTACACTACCTGGTCTCTCAGGTAGTTCTGCCCTGCAGGATAGGTCAGCGGTTCACTCTCGGAGCAGTGGCAGAGGTGATGATTTTGTCATCTGCAATGAACTGCCAGGGTTGGTGTGTAGGATTGTGCATCATACAGTTGGTATATGCCTACGCTGGATGGAGACACTGCTCTTCATTGCTGTTCTGAATAACACATGGAGACACAGATGTCAGACACTGCAGCCATCAGTGATGACAGTCCACTGGGTGAGGACTCGATTCTCACAGTCGCCAAACTTGATGTACATGGGCTCATGATGTCCCCTCCTTCCCAGCCATGGTGTTCAACCCCCCCTTGTGTCCTCCACCATCCCTATGCCTCGTCTTGTATGTCCTGTCTGTTTGTCATTGCTTCCACACCTACGCACCTTACCTTACCCACACATACCTAGGTCCCTACCCCAAAATTCCTGTATCTCTGCCTAAAAGAAAAAAGGGCAGCTGTACCAAAAAAAAAATATTGTCCCATACATAGCTCTCTATTTCACACACGTATTCATGACACCCTTCATTTGGTCCAATTGACTATACAACATGATTGTATTTTGGTAATCTCTCTCTGGAGGTGACAGTCCAAATTCAGCTAATATTCTTCATATATTATCATGTTTTGCTGTTGTAGAAATGGATAGCTATGGTTCTTTCCTACACCCTTCCTGCACATTCCTGCCCTCCTTTCACTTTGTTTTCCCACTGCCCCATTTCACCACTTTTCTGTTTTCCCCATTTCTTTTCTTTAGAGAATCTGTGTGAGATGGTGCACAGCACTAAGCAATGGTAAAGGGAAGTATCATCAGTAAATATAGGTAAAATTATCATACACACTTGTAAAATTCATGCCTACATCCCATTTTGTACCCAATACCATTTGCCTCCAACAACAATGCATTAATCCATCTGGACACAGAGTCAGTTCATTAGCAGGTGTATTTTATGCTGTCACATTTTATTTTTAAATTTTTCCTTTGTACTCCCCAGTTCTTGGTCCTTATATCACCAGTGTCATGTGTATGAAGCATCATTGCATGATAAACATTAATGTTCTATAAAGCCTTAGTGCGCAATCTCTATTTATATTTAAAATGGAGTCTACAGGACTGCAATTGGTCACCATAACAATATCAGTTTCTCTCAGCATTTAAGCAGATTGAACTCAACATTTACCTACAAAACAGCATCTATAGGACTGCAATTGGTGACCATAACAAAATCAGTTTCTCTCAGCATTTAATCAGATTGAACTCTACATTTGCCTACAAAACGGAGTCTACAGGACTGCAATTGGTCACCATAACAAAATCAATTTCTCTCAGCATTTAAGTAGATTGAACTCTACATTTACCTACAAAACGGAGTCTACAGGACTGCACTTGGTCACCATAATAAAATCAGTTTCTCTCAGCATTTAAGCAGAGTAGGTTGCACACAAAAAGCATTTGTTAAGCTTTCACTTAGTGCTAGGTAATTAAGCAGGTCACCATTGTGGTCAGCCATAGGGCTCTTTTTCTACTTGACTGTTTGCCTCCTTCCCCTGTAACTTAAGTACAGTGACTCTTACATTAAGAGCTATAATATGTGCCTTATAACTTTAGGACACCTTAGGAAACCTTGTAAACTGCAATAGCCTGACATTTGAACAAGTAACCCTTGTAAAAATTCCTAAAATTGTATACTGTTGGTCTGTCTTTCCTGCTAAACATAAGTGAAATTATAGTGCTGAGTGCAAGTAACATTAAAATTAAAGTGCTGAGTGCAAATAACATTAAAGTGCTGAATGCAGATTTTAGGCCCTTACATTCAAGTTACCTGTGGTGTGGTGTCTTGAGTCAATCAGGGTATTCCCTGTAGCCACTCCTACTGCCTTCTCTTTTCCCCCACCCCCCTCTTTCCTCAAACAGGTTAAACTACTACAATTCAGTACAGGCATCATTTTCAAATCTAGGTGCATAGGATTTCCCACTCTCTTCCCCCCTTGGCTGACCTGGTGTGACTTAGTGTAAGTTTCTTCATTGTATGGATCTTTTACTGTTTTTTGTGTAACTAAATGACCTGCTGCTAAATTCTGATTCTGCACAGACTGCCCTATTTTTTTGTAGAGGCTCTATAAGTAGCTAGTGAGTTTACTGAATTTCTGTGGTAATATTTGTGTTTAAACTGAGCCTGTACCTAGAGAAAGTGTATAATCAGAGCTCCTACTTGCTGCATGTGTTTTAAATGTTTAAATTGCACACACACAGTGAAGAAGTGCTTTTATGACCTGAATAACTTGGGTAGATATACCTGAAGTGCTTTTACTGGCAATTTTCCAGTTGTACAATTGTGAACAATTGATTTAGTTTTTCAGGTATATCTTTAAAATCTGGCAAGTGTTTATTTACTGCATTGCTCTCTTGCTTTGGTTTCTTAGCTATAAATCTTAGTTCATTCTGAAGTGTGCTACTTTACCCCCCCCCCCACCCACCCTCAAACTTTTCTGAATGTATTATAATAAAATAACTGCCTGTTGTTGCCTTCATGCTTACCGTATAATCTCTGCTTTTCTCTTTTCCTAGTTGAACTCTACATTTACCTACAAAACGGAGTCTACAGGACTGCAATTGGTCACCATAACAAAATCAATTTCTCTCAGCATTTAAGCAGTGTAGGTTGCACACAAAAAAGCATTTGTTAAGCTTTCACTTAGTGCTGCGTAATTAAGCAGGTCACCATTTTGGTCAGTCATAGGGCTCTTTTTCTACTTGACTGTTTGCCTCCTTCCCCTGTAACTTAAGTAAACTAACTCTTACATTAAGAGCTATAATCCTTACGTTATAGCTTTAGGACACCTTATTGTAAAACTGCAATAGCCCCGCTACGTTCGCACTCGCTACGCTCGGGCTCTCTTCGCTCCCCTCCCTGCCCCCAATTCTCTACCGCCCCCAGTACCTCTAAATTTAAAGTACTATAGCCACTCCCCCACTTTCTAGATCCTAACTGCTTTCATCTGGGATAATTCCTCCCACCCCCATTCTTCTACCTACATTTTAATAGCACCTATTAGCTTTCATCTGGCATTCTCCCATCCCCCTTCCAGTACCTTTACCTCACCACTCTATCTTCTGGTGTTGCATCACCAGGTAAAATAGTTCCTTAACTCACTAGCTGAATCAAAAAAAATGATATACTCCTCTTTACTACCCCTCTTGTTCGCACCATACCTCCTTACCTTGTATGAAAACCAGTTTATCACAGGATTTCAGGTCTGAAAGGCCATACTATCACCCCAGCTGTAAATCCTCCCACCTTCAACCATACTTACAGTACCAGGTCCTATCCAACATCTTGTTCAGTCTATCAACATCTCAACCCCAGGCACATTAGCTCTAGATCCAAACACTACCAAAAACTAATAAACAAATCCCTGAAGTTCATCACCAAGTATAGACTTAAACTAATGCTTGGTGGTGATATTCACCCCAACCCTGGCCCACCCACTTCAGATACACATACCCCCTCTACTTGCAATCTAAGCTACAAACCTACAATTAATAGGCCAACTAACTCTCTCCTAGCCTGTCATCTCAATATTAGAAGCATTAATAACAAGGTACATGAATTGCATGCACTTCTGGATGTCCACTCCCCTGAGATTCTCTGTTTATCTGAAACCTGGTTAAAACCTAACACTACAGACAATGAAGTGTTACCACCTGGGTACAACATACACAGGCCGGATCGTGCTTCTAAGAAGGGGGTTGGAGTAGCTGTACTCTATAAATCTGAGTTGAATGTCACCACAGATGTAATACAACCACCTCAGATTAATAACTCGGAGATTCTTGCCACCAAATTACAACTTAATAAAAATAAATGCATTAATATCATCTGTATGTACATCCCCCCAGTTAACAATATATCTAGACTTGAAGATATCCTGCACTGGCTATCATGTCACTACCCCCAAGAAACCCTACTACTTGGAGACTTTAACATAGACTGGGGCACCTGTTCCTCAGAATCCCCATCCACCCATATTAACTTGCATGCATTTACACAAATCATGTCCACCCCTACCAGGATAGGTAAACCCAACCAAAAAGAAACCATACTTGACTGGGTACTCATAAATAGTCACCCCCAACTGTACACCTCTGGTACCCTCCCTGATGGCCTAAGCGATCACCTTCTCACATATGTAATTAAGCACAAAGCCATTACTTCCCAACAACCCTTACTCAGAAAGGTTAGAAACAATAAAAACTTTGACCCTGCCAAATTCCAACAAAAACTAAACTCATGTAATTGGTCTATTCTAAAACACCTCCCCTTAGAGGAAGCAGTAGCATACTTTAAAAACAAATTCCTTGAGATCCTTGATTTGCATGCACCTGTTCGTTCAAGGAGAACAAAGGCAAAAACTGCACCATGGCTTTCTAAAGAGTCTAAACTCAAAATTACCCTTAGAAACAAAGCATGGGCTTTATGGCATTCTTCTAAAGACCCCCAAGATCACATTAAATACATGCAATCCAGGAACGAAACTAAAAAATCCATTTTACAAGACAAAAAACAACACTTCTGTAATTTACAGACAGTAAATCAAAATAACCCTCAGCAGTTTTGGGCAGGTTTAAATAATCTACTACATCCTGGACAAACTTCAACCCCAACCTCTGCTGCTACTATTGATAAAACCCCATGAAGATGTTTCTGACAGTTTTAACCGATTCTTTGCTGAGACCATTCAAGCCCTAGCTAGTCAACTACCTCCTAGCTCCCCTGGCCCTGAAAGTACCACCTCTAGAAACCTACTCACGTTCAGCTTCCAACCAGTCACCACTTCACTTATCCATACTTTGATCAAAAAAATTAAAACCCACTACACTTTCTGCTGATCAACTCCCTGCTGAGTACCTACAAAAATCAGCTGATGCTATTGCTTACCCCGTCTCAATACTAATCAGTCGAACCATAGTAGAAGCTAAAATTCCCACCATCTGGAAAATGTCCTATGTAATCCCACTTCACAAAGGAGGCAGCTCTACTGAATTCTCCAATTTTAGGCAAATAGCTATACTCTCTCTCTTTTTATGGAAACATGTATTCATAAACAACTCATGCACCACCTAATCCAGAATCACCTTATGGCAGACACTCAGCATGGCTTCCATCCTCATCACAGCACTACTTTAGCCCTCCTAGCCTTTACCAATACCATAAACCATAATCGCAACAATAATTATATATCCTCAGCCCTCTTCTTGGATCTTTCCAAGGCATTCGATATGGTTGATCACCAACTTTTAATCCACACCCTGCAAACATTCTGTCTAGATACTAGAGCCCTTCAATGGTTTCAATCCTACCTGAATGGTCGACAGCAGGCTGTCCTCTGGCAGAACAAACTCTCTAATCTTCTACCTAACACCCTTGGAGTACCACAAGGCTTTATACTATAGCCCTTGCTGTTCTCCATCTTCATTAACGACCTTTATACTGTCATCCCAAAAGTCAGCTGTATCCAATATGCTGATGACTCTACTCTGATTTGTTCGTCCACATCTCCAATAGAGTTATGGTCAGCTACCCAGACTACCGTTAATACAATAGAAAACTGGCTTTCAGAACGTCATCTGATCCTAAATCCCAAAAAAACTAAAATGCTGTTATTTTCACCAACACGTAGGTCTACCGTTTTCACCTTTACCATAAATTCAAATGATGGCACAATAATCTCCTCTGACCCCTCTACAAAACTATTAGCTGTCATCTTAGATAATAATCTAAAATTCGACCTACATGTTAACCAAACTATCAAAACCATCAATAAAAAACTAGGGTCACTTTACAGAATAAAAGCTTTCCTAACCCCTACAGCTAAAGTTGCCAAAGCTCGCTCTCACCTTCTTTCAACCCTTCTGCATGCATCCCCTCTACTCTTGAATTTAAGCAAGACTGTCCTTACCAAACTCTCAATTTGCTACAACCACATTGCCAGGTTTGCCACTGGGCTGCCTTTTAGGACACATCATTGCATCAATCTAAATCAGCTTGGGTGGCTGGAACTACCCAGCCTAATCCAGTATAACAAACTGATTATGGCCTATAAAATCCTTTATAATCCGGACAATACTCCTGCACTTAAAAATATTATCACCCCCTATAACAATCCTAGACCACTTCGATCCTCTAACAAACTGCTAATTCAGACTAGCAAAATTAATAACAGAGCCGGTGACTCTCTCTTTGCAAACTCTGTAAGTAGACCCTGGAACTCTCTTCCAGTTGATATTACCTTACTTTCTACCTTAGGTCAATTTAAAACTAGACTCAAACAACATTTGGCACTTAGCTGGCTATGTTAATGTATCAAGCCTGGCTAACTCTCTCTTGAATGTGTAAAAATCTGTTAACCAGCTTACTGTGTAATTTAATTTAATCCTGATTTATGCTTGGAATTAACTCTAACCTGTGTAACTTGTTTAACTTGCTTACTTATGTAATCACTGTAAATAGTCTGTTTGTAATATGCAATTCTGGTATTATGTAATGCTGTATCTGCTTACCCTTGGAGCTTTTCTCCCCGGTCCTCCACTGAAAATGGACATGCATCCAGTCGGATTATCCCGGTCAACAAATGTAAAATAAATAAATAAAAATACATTTTTTGTACAGCACATGTGTGCCTCAGCACATCTATCTTCTTTCCCAAAGAGGTTTTGTGACCAAAAAGCACTGATGTTAAGTTGTCTATCTCGCCTTCATCTTGCTGGATGGGTTCGGAGCCGACCTCGGCTCCGACTCGGCCACTCTAAAAGCTCGAGAGTTGGTTCCACCGGCTCGAGGCTCCCCTTATATCCCACAATGCTAGGCGAGAGTTACCTCAGATCTCGTTTGCCGCTACAGCATCGAGGTGTTGGTTTTTCTACCGGCTTGTTGGTAAGTGTATTTTTTGTGAATTTAGCATACTTAAAACCCTATATTTTTAGGTTTAAATATATTTCCCTTAGTGTAGTGGATTTTTACCCCTGTTATCCGAAAAATCCCATTTTTTTCCCACAAGAACTTTTAAAGTTCTCTCTCGGGCCTTCTGGCCTTTCCCCATCCCCTAGTGGTGTGTGTGTGTTACTCTTAATTAAACTTTAGTTAATTGTTTATTTTTGAGTTTTAAAAGTAAAATTAGTGTAATCAGTGTGTCTGTTTGAGTGTGTGTGATTACACTTTTTGTCTAAGATGTCTAAAGACACAAAGGTCTCAGGCTTCAAGAAGTGTGATGCGTGCTGTCAGAAAATGTCTCTGACAGACGGTCACACTTCTTGTGTCTACTGCCTGGGGCCTTTGCACCTGCAGGACTCCTGTGCTGTATGCCATGGCTTCAGCCCCAGGGTCCTGCAGGAAAGAAAAAATAAGTTGATCCTACGGGGTCTTCTTAAGCCTGAGGATTCCCTTTCTGTCTCTGGGAAGCCCTCTAAGGCTTCTAGGTCCTCGGCTCCAGCTACTGAGCCGAGACCTAAAGCTACAAAACCTATGTCTGCATCGGCTCGGGCTGGAGCCGATGAGTCTACAGCTTCTGTGGTTCCCTCGGCTCCAGCTGGAGCCGAGGTAGTAGAAATTCCCTTGTCGGCTCCGACCAGACCTTCGGAGCCGACATCTAGGAAGAGATCCAGGTCACCATCCCTTGGCTCCATTCATTCGGCTCCAGCATCTCCTCTGCTGTCTGAACGGAACCATAAATCTCACTCCTCTAGGTCATCGAGGCTGTCGGATCATGACCTCCAGAGGGTAGTGAGTCGACTTCTTAAGTCCGAGGCACTGGCCCAAATGCTTCAGAGCCCAACTCATCAGTCGATGCCTGCCCCTGTCCATCAATATATTCCTCCTCTGACTCCGTTGAGCTCGGAGCCGGGCATTTCTGAACCGAGACTGTGGCAGCGCCGAGCCGATACAGGTGTCTTCGGCCCGTTGTCGGCTCGATTTCTTCTTTCGAGGATTCTCGGCGCCGGACTTCCTCGCCGGCTCCGAGGTGAGTGGCATCGGACCCTTGTCCGACCCGCTCTTCCTCTCGGAGCTTCGGGCGCTGGTGAGTTCGGCTCCGACATCGGCCTCGGAGCCATCACTGTCGGTGCCAAGGGAGGTTCTCAGCTTCGGAGCGGGACCTCTGGCTTTGCCTGACAGGGGTGCGCTCGAGGTCATGCGGAGTGTGTTAGAGCCTGGCTCTACTCCACAGTCGGCTCCGTCCGCCTCCCTCACGGTGCCTCAGGTCAAGTCGACTCACTCCCTCATCCCGGACCGCAGAGAGCCAGCTCCTCAGGAACCCCTGTGGGATTTCATCCTCTTCCGAGGCCTCTCCTGATTTGGCAGAAGAGCCCCTCGGAAGAGGAAGTGTAAGAGGAAACACATTGACTCACCTGAGTCCATCACATCTGACACAGATTTAGATGATTCCGAGGGTTCCCCCCGTTCCCCTTCTGAAGATGTCTCCTTTGCAGACATTCTCGAAATCCTCAAACAGAGGGGAAATTGGCCAGCCCTCAGCCCTTCGGAGGATGAATCTGTGTACCTTGAGGCGTTGGCTCTCGCCCTTCCACCTCCTGGGTGTCTCCCTTTGACCCCCTCATGCAGGTGGTAGCTAAAAAGGCATGGACGGCTCCTGATTCAGTGGACCCCACTCCCAGGAGACCCTCAAAATTCATAACGGCACCATCAGACAAACAGTTCTTGACAAAAGGAGTTTCTGTGGATGCTATGGTGGTAGCTGCTGCCACTAAGAAGGAACTAGCTGATCCTTCAGTACCTGTCCATCCACCTAACAAGGAATCTAGGTCCATGGACAGGTACGGGAAGCGGATGTTCTCGCCAGTGACATTTACTATGCGTTCGCTGAACTACCTGTGCCATTTCACTCGACTTCAAAGGGACTTGATTAAAGAAGCGAGTGACATGTTGAAGGACCCTACAGCTGCGGGTTTTCAAGATAAGATGAACATGCAGCTGGCTACCCTTAACTCCATAGCCAACTCCTCCATGCCTCCTTTCTTACGCGGCTGATGGAGCGAGTAGGGCCGCAGGGACAGGTGTGGCCTTACGTAGGCATGCCTGGATGTGGCTATGCAATTTATGGACCCCTTCAAGACGTCTTTCACTAACTCCCCGTTTGATGGATCATCTCTCTTTGGTCCTCAAGTGAAAGAAACCTTGACTAGGTGCGAGACTGATGGCAAGACTCTTTCTGCCGTCGGAGTCCGTTTTTCTACTCCTTCTAGGCCTTACCCCAAAGGCCAGAAAAGTGGGAAAATGTGGTTCCGTAAACAATCTCAAGGGACTTCGCCTGACGACAAAGTCGCTTTCCGCCAGAGGCAGAGGTGGGAATAACAATGGTAGACGTCGCCCTCGAGGCAGGGGGGCTCCGCAGAACCAGGGCAATCGTGAAGCCTTCTCTGATAAGCCCTTTCAGCATCCCTGAGGTGTTGCCCGACTGCCCACCTTCGGAGGCAGTCGGGGGAAGATTGTCACTGTACCCAGAAGCCTGGCTATGCCTGACTCAAGACAAATGGGTACAGTCCGTCATTTCCGAAGGCTATTCTATCCCCTTTCTCCGGATTCCAATCCAATCAAAAAAATCCCTTCCAGATGTTCCACCCACTCAAAGGGATCTAGCGGTTTTGGAAATTTCAAAACTGCTTGCAAAAAGAGCAATTCAGCCAGTTCCAGCAGACCAGAAAGGATCCGGAATCTACTCAAGGTTCTTTTTAGTTCCAAAGAAAACAGGGGACTGGAGACCAATTTTGGATCTCAGTATCTTGAACAGATCAGTCAAGAAAACAAGATTTCGGATGGTCACGCTGCAATCTATCCTTCCCCTATTGGGAAAAGGCAACTGGATGTGCTCTATAGACCTTCAGGATGCGTACTATCACATAAAAATGAACAGACGCCCCAGAAGATTCCTCCGCTTCAGGCTGGGAACCAGTCATTTTCAGTTCAGGGCCCTGCCCTTTGGTCTCACCACTGCCCCCCGGGTGTTTACCAAATGCATGGCAGTGGTAGCTTCTCACCTGAGACAACAAGGATTCCAGGTGTTTCCATATTTGGACGACTGGCTCCTCACAGCTCCCACCAAGCATCTCCTTCTGATGGCCAGGGATTACACTTTTCGCATTTGTCAAAAGTTAGGCATTTCAATAAATTGCGAAAAGTCTGTTTTGTTGCCTTGTCGTGCTATTACTTTCATAGATGCAAATCTAGACACAGTAGACATGTCTGCGAGACTAACACATCAGAGAATAACAGACATTCACAAACTGGTCTCACTCCTTTTCAACAACAACAGAATCAAAGCCAGGTTAGTTCTGAAAGTGTTGGGAATTATGGCGGCGGCCATACCTCTGCTTCCATTAGCCAGATTCCACATGCGGATCCTTCAATGGATGCTCTTTACACAATGGTCATACCAGCAACTTCCAATGTCTCACACCATTATGATCACGCAGGCGTGCAGAAATCATCTCATGTGGTGGATGTCTTCCCCTCAGCTCTTGTTGGGAAGACCCTTTGTTCCACCCCCTCCGGTTGCTACTCTGACAACGGATGCCTCCCTGATCGGGTGGGGGGGGCATTATCAGGGCAGGACGGTCCAGGGCACATGGCAACCAAATGAATGCCACTTGCACATAAATGTTCTGGAGATGAGAGCAGTGCTTTTAGCGTTGCAAGCCCTTCAAGACTCTCTTCCCTTGGGAACGATTGCAATCCAGACAGACAATATGTCTGTAGTGTGGTACATCAACAAACAAGGCGGAACCAGGTCATACCCCCTGTGTCGAGAAGCACTCAGATTATGGCAATGGGTGATTTCTTCTCAGCGGTTTCTGATAGCAACGCACATCCCCGGGAAGTCCAATCAAATTGCGGACAAGTTGAGCAGAGCTATCCTCATGCCTCACGAGTGGTCTCTGAAAGACTCTGTAGTGAGAGAAATTTTCCTCAAGTGGGGTCAGCCTTGCTGCGATCTTTTTGCTACTCCCCAAAACAGCAAGTGCAGAGAATATTTCACTCTATTCCCTTTACCAGGCCAACCCAGCAGAGACGCTCTAGTCCAAGTTTGGCCCCGGGGACTTCTGTATGCATTTCCTCCCTTCCCACTAATCTCTCAAGTGATACAGAAAGCTATCGCTCAGAAGGCCTCATTGATCCTCATTGCTCCTTACTGGCCTCGACAGGTGTGGTTCCCCTTTCTACATCAATTTCTATTGAGCGACCGTGGCATCTGGACCTAGTTCCAGATCTTTTGATCCATCAGTCGGGTCAGTTACATCGCCCTCCCTCTCTGAACCTCACTGCTTGGTTCCTCCAGTTCCAACCTTAGCCAGGCTTCCTCAATTATCTCACTCTGTTCGAGATATTTTGATAGCTTCCCATAAATCTTCCACTCGGAAGATTTATTTGAGTAAGTGGAAACGCTTCACTTATTGGGCTCAAGGAAGGGACATAGATCCTTTCACTGCTTCCATCCAAATAGTCCTTGATTTTCTAGCTGAACTCTTCCATGCAGGTTCATCTCCCTCTACTCTTAAAGTTCAATTGGCAGCTATTTCTAACTTTCATGTGGGTATTTCTGAATCTGTCTTAATGTCCCACAAGCTTTGCAAAGCATTTTTGAAAGGAGTTTTTCTTCTCAGACCTCCTATAAGAAATCCTCCTTCTCCTTGGGACCTAAATTTAGTTCTTGCTTCTTTGATTCTTCCCCCTTTCGAACCTGCAGTCTCCTGTTCCTTAAAATTACTATCATGGAAGACTCTCTTTCTGGTAGCTATTACGTCAGCTAGAAGAGTTTCAGAACTTCAAGCACTCAGCTGTCGACCTCCTTATCTATTGTTTCATAAGGACAGGGTATCCTTACGAACGAACCCGTCCTTTTTGCCTAAGGTAGCCTCGACGTCAAATCTAAATCAAAGCATTGACCTCCCTGTCTTTTTTCCAGAATATTCCAATAGATCTGAACAAAAATTACACTGCCTGGATGTTCATCGTCAATTGAGGTACTATTTAGATAGAACAAAACAATTCAGAAAATCTGACCAACTGTTTGTCTCCTATGCGGAAGGCAGAAAGGGACTTTCAGTTTCAAAGGTATCATTATCCAGATGGCTAACATCTTTGATTTCCCTTGTATATGAAATTAGACACCAAAAGCTGCCTAATAAACCTAAGGCCCATTCCACCAGAGCTTTGGCTACTTCTTTAGCCTTCCAAGACAGACTGCCTATTGACACCATTTGTGCAGCGGCTACTTGGGCTACTCCTCACACTTTCATTTCTCATTATAAGTTGGATTTAGCTTCTAGGCATAGAGCTAACTTTGGTTCCACTGTTCTCAGGAGTCTGTTCCGTTAGGCCACCCGGGACAAGGTGCTAGGGACGTGGTCCCATCCAGCAAGATGAAGGCGAGATAGACAACTTAACATATAGAAGTTATGTTCTTACCATAACGTTCCATGTTAGTTGTCTTCTTCTCGCCTTCTTCTTGGCCCCACCCTCCTTCCCCTGGCCTGGACAGACCTAGAGGAGTTGATTGTGACCTCTCTTTCTACCACCTCTTTACTTAGGCATATGCTGTTTTGCATATTTCCTGAATCAGGATGTAGGTCACCCTTCTTCTCCCTGTTGTCAGAGGTGGACTCTGTTTTAGTTATTCTGTTATATACTGTTACTATTATAAGCTGGGGTTAGCTTACAAACGAGATCTGAGGTAACTCTCGCCTAGCATTGTGGGATATAAGGGGAGCCTCGAGCCGGTGGAACCAACTCTCGAGCTTTTAGAGTGGCCGAGTCGGAGCCGAGGTCGGCTCCGAACCCATCCAGCAAGAAGAAGGCGAGAAGAAGACAACTAACATGGAACGTTATGGTAAGAACATAACTTCTATTTTTGCATCATGGAGCCTTGTTTAAGTGTGCTGTGCTTCATTAATTTGCATTGTGCTGCACCACCACAGGCACAATTTCGTTTACATGGAAACACTCTGTGTAGGCTCTAAATGAACCCTAGACATGGTTTCTTGAATCCTGCAGCATATGTTTAGCAGTAGTAGGATTAATTAAGTTATAGCTGCTGGGTCAAGTTTAGGATGAGTCTATAAACATGTAAAAAACTCAGAAATGGTATACACTCTATCTGCCTTTTTAGGGTCAGCAGGTTTACTGTCAGGAAAATTGCAGGCAGCGACACACATATCCTCCAAAGCTGATAGCATTGGAGAGATGGGTGAAGGTTCTGGAAATTCAGTCTGTAATAGTTCATAGTATTTTATGAGACACAGAAAAACCTTAGTGTTCTCCCACTGAAAACACTATCATATTCTTAAAGAAAGTCTCAAGAGAAAGAGAAACCCCCACAGGAAGAAACAGAAATCTAAGGAGAAAACCCTGCATCTGTGTCTTCATTCTCCTTCTTTCTTTTTCCATAAGCCATCTTATAAGAAGGATCAATAGCCTGAAATAAACTCTTAAGTCAAATCTAGTAAACTACTCCTGTCTAGAGAAATTTGAGTAGTAGTTACATGTTTGGGCTTCTGTTTTTTTCTTTTTTTTTTTACAGGAAAATGGCGCTAACAGTGTTATTAATAGCAGCAGCAGTTTCCCCAGGGATGGACACATTATGACTAAACAGGGAAGCCTTCCCCATTCCTTCTCCCATGGATGACGAGTGGCTCTCTCTTGCCCCCTGAGAGGATCCCAACAGCTACGGAGAATGTGGCTAACCCCCAGTCCATACTGGCTGTAGGTGCTACACCAGAGGGCTCTGAGGTAGAAGTTGAGTGGTCAGAGGAACCAGTTTGGCAACAGCGAAGTCACCCACCTGCAGCTGAGGGAAATTGCTAGCCTGTTCTGGTTGTAAAGGCTGTTTGCCTAACTTTTTCTTTTTGTGGCTGGAAGGGCTGACTTAGAGACCAGTAGTTTGTTCCATGGTGAAGCCAAAAATTGTACCTTTTTTTCTGTGGAAAACAAAGCATAAGCCAGTAAAAATTAAAATTAAAAATACAGTAAATAGGAATTGCAATACACTTTGTCGGCTCCAAAAAGTAAAATAAACACAACTTCGTCACAGAAAAAAAAGTTTTGACTAGTTTAAACAACTTTTAAACTGACAGGAAAAAAGTACACTCCCATTTAAATGTGCAGTTAAGTCTTGTGACAGTCTGTTACACAAATTCCTAGATTAAAAATAACTTTCCTAAGCAGAAAAGTGCATTTGAACAATATTTTTTATGTGGAAGGTTTTTCACCAAAGGAAACTTATCTTCCCTGTAAAGGAGCAGCATAAACCTACCGTCGATCCCTAAAAGCCCACAGAGGAGCAGTCATCTCAAAATCAGAAAAGCTCTGAAGGGCTTGGCACTCAAACTTGTATTTTTAAGCAGCTCAGCTTGAGCTGCCTAAAGGTTTGAATGTGTAGAAGGTGACATGAAGCTTTGAAAGCTGGATGGCTGATGTATCTTTGGCAGGATATAACTCATATAGCTAAAGCTACTGCAGCAGTGTGATCAATATAATGAACATCAGCTTATGTCAATATGTTGAATTATGTAATCAGAGTTGGTCAAGTGCATGGTCATGTTACCATTCATCTTATATAAAATTGACTGTTGGCAAAGCACTCTTTCTTTAGCTGATGAGGATCTGGAGCACTTTATATCTAAATGCTAATGTGACTTGTTATTTTATATTTGTATTGAAATTTTTTTATCAAAAGTTCTTTGTGGATTAAAGCAAAATTAAACATTGTATAGGCTGCATATTTCTTATTTTACTGCAAGTGTCTTTGTTGTATATATAACCTGCATTCTGATCAACGCATAAAAACTCGAATGGCTGATAATCATACACTTCTGGTCGAACTTCCGGTGCAGTGATTGTGCAATATGTTGAAAACAGAACATCAGATAAGACCCAGAAGAACCTTCCTTGTTGCCACCCCACCAAAAGCCTTTTGCCTCTTCTCAATACAATAATAAACAATACAGCAATAAGTAAAGAAAGAAAGAAAACTGCTGTAATAATAGCACAATTTCCTAGCACTGGCATAAAGTTCCTGTCAAAATCACAAAGGTCCCTACAAAAGTCTCTCCCAGCAGCACAACACAGCACAAAGTCCCAGGTCCCTGGCTGCCATAATAATATTGAATGGTTCCACATGTCCACACAACGGCCAGAAAACAAGGCTGCACAGCTTAAGGGATCTGAACCACAAACTAACTTACAATAATGCATACATTTTGGTGCCATCTTGCTGTTCTGTATGCTTTTTCTCTTGACTGCTGATATTGTGTTGCTATATTTTATCGTCGCTGAGTGGGATGTTCAATGGCATTTGTAAGATTATATGCTGGTTAACATCCTTTGACTCGATCAGAAGTTAGGAAGCCTTGTTATATAATCAATAAAAAGGTGTAGAAAGTCACAAGCATAGAATTCAGGGCAAAAAACAAAACAAAAGTAGGAGACTTTGCCCTCACTTGTCTTACTTATGCGTACTAACACCGCGATTGCACAGTTATAGGAAAAGGGTGAAAAGAACCAAAACAGCACTGGCAACACTTTGCTCTAAGAAATACAAAGTTATAGTAAAACTGCAAATAAAAGCATAACTCTAGGAGAAAATTCATCACATTTTAAGAAAATTAAATAAATTAATAAAATCTACTATAATAATAATCTAAGTATGAGCCCCATATAAACACCATACAACTTTAGAACCAAAATAAACTTCATCAAACAGAATTTTAATCATTGTGATTCATTTAAATTACAGTTCTCTGCCTACCTATTTATTCATTCATTGAATTTATTGACCAGGTAAGTGGGCTGGTCTGTTTTCAGCCACCAAGCATGTCTTTTAGGCAAGTTTCCACGGGTAGATAGAATGTGTTATTTATACAGTTAAGAATGTGACAGTTCATTTGCAGTGCAACAATGGAGTAATATGTTAAGATATAATTAAATACCAATGACAATGACAGCTTGCAGTTTAAAGAGGGCAACATATAAGTTTATAGATAGAAGAACTAGAAGAGATTAAACAAGGAATAGAAAACAATACTTATATATGTACAGCATGTATCAAACGGCTGTACTAATGCAGTTTAGAAGGAACATAGTGTTTACCTGTGCAGATACGTGCTAGTTGCTATAGTCCTGCTTTCTCCACTGCCAAACCATGTTGCATTGGTATTCATTACTAAGAAACTGAAGTAGCTCCTTCAAGAATGTACTTAATTCCTATTGTTTTTAGATTTCTTGAGGTAGTGAGGTCCAAGCTGCTGGTGCAAGTTTTGAAAAAGATTTTTTTTTACCTATTGCCTTGTTGAAATGGGGTCATAACAAACAGATGGCATTGTCTACAGAGGGGCATAGGGAATAGTTTGTCTGCCTATGTTGTAGTGTATGTGCTAATGGTGGTCATTATGAGCAGTGAATTAGTTTGAATGCCAAACAGTTAAGATGGAGATTAGCCAGTGGTGGCTGGTGACTTCATATCAAGGGGGGGGGCTGCAGGAGACAGCTGAATGGGTGGGGCCAATGGGAAGGGGTGTGGCCAACTAGAAAGGGACAGAGCTATGCTCAAAACCACAAAAATTGGGTCTTTAATTACATACGCTGCCCTGAGTGCCAAGCCCATCATTATGAGAGTCCAATTAAGACAAAATGAAGTACAGAAGAAAAAAAATATTTCAATGCATTGGCTACATAACAGCTTACTTAATATCTAGATGGAAACAAAAAGGTTGTGAGGCAACAAAAAAAATACTTTTTAAATACATTACTGGAATGCCAGTCAAAATCAAGTACAAAAAACAAGCAGCACTCAATTCAAACCACTTCCCCTTGCACTGCATTTCTAATTATAATTTATATTCAGCTTTATAAAAGTACCAAGTAACATGCTGAAAGTAGCAATCTCTGTGATACCCCCACTTGTAAAAAGTTTTTTTGTATCCAAAAAGACCTGCTGCCTGGCAACAACTATCTACTTGTTTCATGGGGAAAACATGATCAAAGTAAAAAATGAACAGCAAACAAGAAACAAGCTCAAGATAAATTGCTTAAAGGATTACTGCACAGGTTATGGACCACACATGATAGACTGGCATTCTATTTAGTTTATGGGTAAAGCCTGCAAAGTTGACTGCAAGTCTCCAACAAATGTAATGAGCTTCTGAAAATACTGTAACCCTACCCTTTATTACAAAAACTGTCATATGCCTTTCAATACACAAGGCTTATACGTTATCTAGTTATGCAAATATTCTCTGCATGGCAACAATAAAAGGCTTTCAATGTTGGTAATTCTTTAACAATATGCTTATTAAAGCTTCCTTGCATCTTACAATCTCAAACAAGCTTACCTAATGGTCATTAAAGCATTGCTACTTAAACACAGAGCAACAGGCACTGCAACCCCATGCATTTTCTGAATAATAAGCATAAATCAACAGTACAAAAATATAACAGAAAACCAGAACATTCTGCAAAATCAAAGACAGATGAAAAGACACTGTAGTACTTGTGTCTACCTTGGATGGGGGGGATACTCTGCACACTTAGACTGCGTAACTGCTCCTTGCCTTGGTTGGGCACACCCAGAGTCACTACATGGGGGAGTGGGGTGCAAAAAGTATGTCACAATTTGAAATGTCTCTGGCTGATTTTGATGGCCCTGACACATTTGTCATACTTCTCAACCTCAGAGCAAGAAATCTGGACAAAGCCATAAATAGAAGTGGGACAAATTTTTAAATATTGCTCTTACAAACTTAGAAAGTTAAAGAATAGTAGGTATTGCATTAAAATGAATTTTCTGAAGGGCATGAAATCTGAAATTCAAATATCTGTCATTATTTTCTAACTTCACTCTTTAATGATTTGCTACTAATTTGCCAGAAAACCACAAATGCATGAAAAACAGACCAAAAATGTGATTCAAAAGTATAAAATAGCCATACAATACAGCTGGGAACCTGTCAAAGAAGGCACGCATTTTTAATATCAGTACTGTTAAGTTGAGCAGCTAGCAAAATAAGAGAATCTATATGCATTTCTTAAATAAAAGTAATCTATAACACTGATCATTACAATTATTTATTAATTGTAAACCCTACATGTTTTCTTCCAAAACTGCCATTTTGCAGAGGGATTATTAGGGGGAGAGTAACATTTTGGGCCTAAATCGGGGACAGTTGAGAGGTTTGGATATACCTAATTCTATAAAGCGATTTATTTGCACATGCCTTTCAACCTCTTAATGCAGGAAATCTCAACAAGGCCAAATATATTGGGGGAACATACAAACAGTACTAAAACTTGCTCTTGTATAAACTTAGACCATTGATAGAATAACAGGTCTTGCTTTAGCATGCATTTTTCTGAAGGGTGTGAAGTCTGAAACTTAATATCTCTCATTATTTAGTGATTTCATTCCTAAATGATTTGCCAGAAAACCACAAATTTTATGAGGAACAAATCAAAAATAAAAAGCAAAGATCTATTCATTCTACAAAAATCTGGACAGTTGAGAAGTATAATTCAGCTGGGGCTGTCTGAGTTTGTCACCCTTCCCCCCTCACAAAATCATGGTTGAATGGGGCCTCCCCCTGCAGCCATTCCAGTGTCCCATTACTTGGCTATTTTGCCCCATTTACGATAAACACTAATGTGCATACTACTTTACCTCTACAATATTTGGATTTCATTTAAAAGTTTTATTTTACATTTTACAGCACAAACACTAATAGACACCTGCTAAACAAAGCAATGCAGTCTCACAATGAAAATAGACTTAGCATTAAAACTTATCTGCCCTTAAACTCACATTCAGAGAAAATACATCTGGCCAGTGGCAGATAAAGATTAACTTTGGGCTGTTTTCAAATCATAGGCCCCTTGTACATGAAACATACATGTGCTCTTTGATATACCTTCCTAATTGTATTAAATTATATTCCTTTTATAATACATTATATTCCTAGTATAATACACTACAGTTATTGGAGGGTGTTTTAAATGTATTGTTTTGAACATTTTTCCAAAAAACAAACAAAATGCATGCACCAATAATGACAAAACTGCCCAATTCAGAACATTTCCATAATAAATGTCTACTCAAACTTCTACAATCCACCAGTATCAGTAAATATGAACAATCTCTGCAGAAGTAAAAGTCATCTAATTCCACATTAACGAGATCTGTAACTAATGAAGAGGTTGCTGCTAGCAAACAACTTTATATTTCATTGGTTCATCCACAAATAGTGTTTGTTGCCCTTGAGGAATAAATTGCCTATTTAAAAATTATATTTAACCAAATAAATCCGCCATACTGGGTCACTTTTCTGATCCAGGAACAGCATCTAGTTGAGCATCTTTCTTAAATTCACTCAGTAGGCAAATCTAGGTAGAAAGAATCAAACCCTTTACTTTTGAACAGTAGCAGTAGCTCAAGTCATTTGCCTTAACTCTCTGCATTAACTGTGGAAAGCTACATGAGAATATAGAGTACACAATAGGTCAAACAGGTATAAACCAATGACCCTACTGTCCCACATGATTCCTTTCTTCATGTGGGAGACTGCCTCTGCATATTAATGCTGTCTGTGCATTTTGGACACAGAACTGAAATCACTCCTAAAATGTTATGCAATTATATAAAACAATGAAATGCATCAAGAATGGGTAAATGAACCAAGGCAAACCAAGGGAGATGTAAAATGAGGTTAACATATCCACACGTCATCTACCAGAAGCATTTAAAATTGCCAGATAACCGACAGTCCTAAAGTATCCAAATGAAATTTGGCAGCCATACCTGCTATACTATTACCTGAACTGTGACAAAATCAGTCACATATGCAATATTAGCTTTCTCAGTATTGCATGTTGCATTTGGGAATACAAGTCTTTCCTAAATTTTGCCAATAGCAGTTTTCTGTTTCACAGCATACTTAAAGATTTTGCTTCTATATATTGAGTTTTCAGTCTTTATATTTTGTACTTTCAATATTAATTTGAGTAAAACATTGAATATCAAATCTACGTAGATAATCAAGGCACTGTCATAATTCTTGTAAATAAACTAAGGCTTCCTCAATACTCTGGACAGTATTCACACAGGCACACACACACACACACACACACACACACACACACACACACACACACACATCCTACCTGATCCAAGCAAAGTCCATATAAAAGCAGCAACCTCCATCGTCCCCGCGCCGAGTTGTTAAATCCATTCCTGCAGTAGGCAAACCCTTCCCGTGAGAGCACTGTGAAGCTCGTCTTATCCTTCCCACGAGACTACCAGCCTGCCTGCAGACGTTGCAGTCCGATCCCCTTCCAGTCTATGCAGTTCTAACTGCATAGACTGCTGGGAAAATTTGGACTTGCATGTTGTCTTTGTAATCCGGACTGCTGGTGGAGACAGTCTGGATTCTGTGCGCATGCTCCAGACTGGTTCACCAGCAGTCCGAATATTGGGAAATGCCGCGAGTGCACATGCGCGATGTTCCGGGACTTGCGGTTGCTTTTATTTTATTATTTTCTTTTTGTTATTTTATTTTCTCTTTTGTTTATTTTTCTTGTTTTACAGCTGGGGGGCTGCAGTCCTGCAGTCCAATAGCACGAGCCACCCCTGAGATTAGCCCTAGCAGTTACTTGTGTCCATTTGGGATTTTCTGTCGAGACAGAGTGATGTTCTCTTGGCCCAGACAGGGTTATGACTCTACAGATCATGTTTGCAGTCACTTGCAGAGCGTAGGCATTCTGTGCAGAGTTTGAATCAAACAGTAGTAAGCTGCACAACCCCAAAATAAGTTAGTTTACCTAAAAGGGCATTTAGATGGCGAACTTTTACATCTTTAAGAAAGGGCAAGATTGTTAGCTGATGACTCTTTGCATCATGAAAGAAGAGCAGGATTCACAACCAGGTATGGCTCACAACTAGTACATATGCCAACAGCCCTAAAATAACAATCCACGTTGTCATCATGGCATGACTTTATCAGATGACTATCAGCTTCATCTACAATATGAGATACATTTTTTCTCTCAGATAAATATTTGCAGTGGTCTAAGCCAACTTGTCAATTTACTAGAGGTTATCCCACTGGTATTGCATCAGATACTATAGTAACTGACAACCCTGATCCCTATAGTGGACACAAGGATTTTGCATTCCCTGTTATGTTATGTGATAGTGTATTAAAGCCCAGTACCACCTTGGACCTGCTTTGGGACATTCATAGGAATAACACTGGCTCTTTTCAAGGGTTTTAAATATAAGTGCAAAAAAGGTTTCAGTGCTTCAGTGATCCATTACTACTAATATCCTTAAAGGCCTTGATTATTGGGGAGACTGACCAATGGCATCCTTTGTTCTTTGTCTAGCAGTTCAGTGTAACTATTTGTCAGTAAGAGAGCCAACTTTCTATATCTCGGTAGTCAGAACAGGCCAGGTCCTCCACATTCCTATCTGAGTTAGATAAATCTACAGAGAAAAGAGGCCATCCCTTTTTTCCTCTAACAATCTTGATGTGGAAAGGTCTATGGTAAAGACTGGACTTGACAAAAAGCAATTAATTAGTTCTATGACAGGTTAAACTGTTGCAAAGAATGGACATCAAGTGAACACTGTTAATCTGATAGGCTACATGGACAGCATTTGAGAAATCTTCCCTAAGTAGGTGGCCTAACGCCAGTTGTGAGAAAACTGACTGCAAAAGAACTATCTGCTACACTATAACATACCTTACAAGTGCTGGCAGGCATGACCTCTTCAGTGATTTCAGCCCCCCAAATCCTGACATGGCATGCAGTATTAATGTAAAGTACTCCTCTGTGAATCTTTTATAACAGAAATGTGTATAGTGTGCCATGTTAAGTGGCATCTGGTCAGCAGATAGCCAGGTTTTAAATGTTTGATCATCTGGTGCTTTTACTCAAATAATAATTCTGGAGCAGTCTTTGTATATTTTTTGGACTGATGCCCTACCATCAGCTTTCCCTAATGCAGTGGCAGGCATTTCTACATCTACTGTAGGGCAACAGCTTTGCAAAATTTCTTCATAAAGGTCTACCACATCATGTTGGATCTCTACTGCAGACACCTGGGAACCTATGGCATAGTGTCCGTTCTCATTAGAAGTCAACAGAGTCAGAGGCCTGCAGTTCTGAAGCTGACATAATAATTTTACTCATTATTAGGGTCTTTCTATAATCCCCCCCTCCTGTTATGGCTGTACACCCTCTTGTAAAAAGCAGGAACTTAATCCATTGCAGAAATAAAAAAGACTAAGACTTCTTGAGCCAGAAAGATGATAGCCACACTTTCCTTGTCTTCATGTTCACAAGGGAAGAAGGCCTGGATAGGTTATGTGAACTCTTCTTAAAGAATTCAGGTGTAGCATGCTGAGTGTATTATGCTACTTATGGTTAATACATTTAATGGGATTATCCTTGGGAAAAATGGGGCAAAGGGGTTGTGGATGGCTGGATGAATGCTTGGGAGTTAGCTTGTTGGTGGGAATAAACATTACGCCTGTTTCATTTCAGTGTAGGCAGTTTTTGACTATATTTCACCATGTCAGAGTAAAAGTGAAGTTAATGATACAAAATCCTGCTTTCCTGCTGAACATTCCCAGGCAGCCTTCAGGAGCACTTGGGAAAGTAAAAGGAAAAGGATCATTTTTACTCTGCAATTCGACAAATGGCAATGTAAGACATGAAGAGAAGTTTGGCAAGTTTATTATGTTTTCATATAACACTGAACTAATCACACAAATTCAGTCATTCATTCTTTTTCATATTTCATATGCATTCTCAAATATTAACTTATGCACGCTTTATATCTCATGCTGCAAAATAATTAAACGTTTTTATTTCATTTAAAAAAAATAAATAACTAAACCAATATATTTCAGTTCCTGCACTGCTGCAAGTCATATTTTCTAGTCAGAATGTCTTCATTGCAATCATCAGAGTCTCTAAGACTGCACAGTAACTTATCTCAAAATGCGAGGTTTCAGCTATCTTTCAATTCAAGTGGGAATCTCAGAAAAACTACAATGTACAACATTTATACAGCAATTGGGCAGGTGAAATTCTTGGTTACAGTCAAAGTGTCCCACAGAGCTCTGTTCTCGGCCCATACTTGTTTATGTGTATCTTTCAGATCTATCTTTTTCATCTAAGGTGTTGTACAGTCCGTATGCAGATTAATTGAAATTGGGTAAACTGATTACATGTGTCACAGATAGAGCATGTCTGCAAAAGAACTTGACTAAATTGGCCATTTGGGCACCAGAGAATAATATGCTGATAGATACATCAAAAACTAGGCATATGAGATTTGGGAGATGTAAACTGAAAGGTGAATATTTAATACAGCACACAGTGATTGAAACTGCCGATTCATTTAAGGACCTGTGTATATGGGTAGATCCAGCTTTGAGTTTTTCTAATCATATCAACCAATTGGTTAATGATAGTTATAGAACTATAGGTTGTATAAAAATATTTATAAAGTCTAGGAAATCAGAATGATGAAGTCATTGTTTTTTAGTTACATTACACCTAAATCTGAATATGGAATAACAATATGGAAACCTTATAAGAAAACAAGCATGAGTAAACTGGAAAGAGTACAGTAGAAATATACCAAGGGCATCAATGGATGTGAAAATTTGGCATCAATGGATGTGAACATTTAAGTTATTATGAAAGACTACCTGAACTTGTACAGTGTCTCATACAGATATTTAAGAGGAGACCTTATTCAGGTATATAGGGCATTTAGAGACAGCTATCTCTGGGAATGTTTAGGGTTATCAAAAAGTAGTAGAGGATCATCAGATAAACTATGTAGAAGATTCCATAGGAATGAGAATTGTACTAACTGGTTCTCTGAGACAGCAGCTGTTGCATGGAGTTGTTGTTGCGTCTTTCGGCTTTTGGCCGGTTAGGGGTCGCCACAGCGGAACTCCGGTCCGCTAATGATTGGCAGTAGATTTTTACGTGCCGAGTTGCCAGCCCTGATGCACAACCTTCAACGAAGGTACACCCATTCACGCATGTCTCCACACAAAAAACGCTCTAGCTGAGAATCAAACAGGACAACGTCTAATTGTGAGGTGACAACGCTACCGCAGCACCACCACTGCAGTTAGCTGTTGCATGGAGTAGACTACCAAATTCCATTAAAGTACATACTACTTTAGATAATTTTAAGAACAGCCTGGACAATTATTCTAGGAAAAACTGTTTGGGTATATTGGCAGGGTCGAACGTCTTTAATGTCCATGCTTGAAATATTTGTATGTACTGTATGTATGTACGTATGTATGTATGTATCATTCTGACATACCTAAACCAGAAAGCTACTGAAGGAGAATTTTCATGCCTGGTGTGAGTCAAAGCTAAACCTTTCACTTGTAAGACATGTATTTTTACTACAAATTAAGGGGTGGAGGAAGCCACACATGCTTATATGATTAAAAAATAATTGGAAAGATTGAAAGTTTGTTGAGTTGCATGATTACTAAAAAATATTATCACTTGCACTGATGCATCAAATTACAGGATATAGCTAAATAGATTACTTTTTTTTCAAATATAATATTTTTATTTCTTTGGGAAATACAAAAGTAACGGAAAGATAAAAATAGAAATTTTAGAAACATTCCATATAAAAGATACAGGCTAAGTGTGCATACAATACAAGAAGTATCTACAACATCTTATTTTGTTTACACAATCGTGTGTTAATATGTTATTTGAAATAAAAAGTAGTTTATACTCTTATGAAAAGATTGGTATATAATAATAACACAATTATTTACACCTATTTGCAATACAATTTCACCATGAAAGCTTTGATTTAATAATTAAAAGGAGTGCAAGGAAAAGGTAGACACTATAATACTTTTAGGCCTTAACCTTTATTTGACTGAATTTTAAATTTGTTGGTTTATTTAAAAATAAATTATACGACCCCAGTATTTTTAATAGCAGGACAGTTTATTTTGGCTTTTGGTTATTAATTTATGTGAGGATTTATATTTCATGGCCTTATTTTTAAAGTCATTCCATGTTACCTTAGATCAATTGAACCTGTCTTGAACTATATATAATTTAATTAATGCACAAATAATAATCAATACATGTTTATTTAGGCTGGTAAAGTTCTATGGCATTATATGAAGAATTGCAATTTCCCATGAGAGTGTTGATTTTTCATATCCCATTTTTTTTCTAGTTTAACTTTCAATGCACACCACAGCTTGTATATGTGTTCACAACTCCAAAAAACATGTACTATGTCTGCTATTTTTGATGGACAATATGAGAAATATGGTGAGTAATCTGTGTTAAATTTATTAAGAGACATAGGAGTGAAATATGTATTATTGTTAATCATAAGTTTGATACAGATTACATTTTTAAAAGGAGTAAGTTTAATCATATTTTCTATTGGTTTAATTTTATGTTCTGTGGTAATATTACTGTTTTCTCATTCCAGTAGTTGGAGTATATTATTGAATATTGATATTGATTGCAGAGATTAACTTATATAAGGTAGACAACATTTTTTCTTTATATGATAGACCTTTTAAAATGATATGAACAAAAGTGATGCCCTGTTCATTAATACTGGATTTATATATTTTTGTGTTGATTAGAATTTTAATTTGTCTAAGTACATTATCATATTTTTCCTGGACCTTTAGACTTTTCCTAGTATTTTCAATTGTGCATTCTTTTAACTTATAAAAATCCCATACTATATTGTTTTTAATTTCAGGATATTGATTTAAACTTATCATATTATTATTAATTTTCAAGTTTGGATTTAGGTGTATTGGTTGTAGAAAATCAGGGTATCTTTCAGGTTTAAGGAAGTTATTAACTTTTGAAATATATTTATTTTAAATGATTTTATGAACTTTTATCATTTTTATATTTTCTTGTTTAATAAAGGAAATCACTTTTGGATTTATATTGTGAAGTCTAATATGCACATACTATCCCCACAGATTCTCAAAAGCTTGCACGGAGTGCAAGATGAGTGCAGGAGCTCCCGCAGACAATATGTCTGCCTTGTGATCCAGGAACAGCTGGCAGGGACGTGCATGAAAGCTCCAGCACTAATCCAGCATGGACTAAGCCCTGGTATGCAAATCACCTCATTTGCTGGAGAAATCCATGCAAATGAGGTGATTTTGCAATCCAGAAAGCTTGCAATAGTCCGTGCAGGCTAGTGCAATCTGCAGAAATGTACTTGTCTCCAAATAAAGGCTGCATATCATTGAGGCCAAGTATAAGGCCATTGGCATTGCAAACTGTTAAAAATAATAGAAAAATCAACTTTTAATTTTTTTTTTCACCGATCTCGGCTGTTTAAGCATAGGGCAGTGGTGCGCAAACGGGATCGGGGGGAAAATAACAAAATAAACTGAAAATGAGCATTCTAACTAAAATCAGTATTCTGCCATGCAAGTCAATGGCAGGCAGAAGACAACCTGGCCAGTGAGTAGTGGTTGCTAAGGGGGGAGGCTCAGTGTGGGACATGTAACTATGCATTAGCAGACAATCCTATACAAATGAGGGGAAGGATAGTGAATCCCAGATTTTTCCAGGGTGTGAGGCAGGTCCCAAGAGTGTAAGAGTATAAATAGCTGAGTGGAAGACTTGGATATAGGTGACATCATGGGGGTATGTGTCAAGCATACTGTAAGTGGATTGGAGGCCTGTGGCTCGGGACTGCTCTTAGCTTAGCACAGCTAAGCTAGAGGTGTGTCCAAACTGCCTAGCGCTCTCTACAAAGTGTAAGCGGGAGTGCGCACCGCACACCAGGTCTTACAGGAAGAAAAAGGAAGTTAAACCAGGAAATAGCACCTCTGTGCACATGTGAGCACTCTGTTTGTGCGACACGCACACAGGCTTAAACAGGGAGGCAATGGGAAGGGAAAACAGGCAGTGGGAAGGTTATCAAGGAGAACTAGCTTAGCTGACAGGTGAAATGTATCAGAAACAGCCAATTACACAGGCAGCAGCCAGCCCAGCACACCACTATAAACTATGCAAACACCTTTCCCCCTTGTTTTTTGCAAAACCTCTGCACCACTGGTGTATACAGATGGGGAAATTTTACAAAACGAAAGCAAGAGAAAAAATGTTAGGGGCTGCTTTTGCTATCATAAACCAGCATGTGCAAGAGGCTGAGTGGGGTGAGGATGTGAATGCTGCTAAGCAATCCACAGTGAGGAGACGGAGAAGAGTGTACAGACCCAGGGTAACCTACCAAGGGCTACATGAGCTGGAGATAGTGGAGTGCTATAGAGTGGACAGGGACCTCCTACAGCAAATTGTTGAGCTGTGCCAGCCACACCTCACACACAGAACTAACATAGGGGAACCCATCCCAGTGGATACCAAGGTATGTGTAGGCCTAAGAATATTATCTACAGGTACCTTCCAAAGGCCAACTGGGGATATGATGGGGATTTCACAGGCATCAGCATCCAGGGTACTCCACCAGTTCCTAGATGCCATGCCACCACATGTCGGTGAGCACGTATATTTCCCCATCACCTGTGAGGCGTTGGCCAGCAATATGCGTCTCTTCCACCAAAGAACAGAATACCCTCAGGTAGTGAGTGCAATAGACTGCATGCACATACACATTAAAGCACCACCAGGTGAGTGGACTAGGGTCTACATCAACTGCAAGGGCTTCCCCTCCATCAACTGCCAGGTCGTGTGTGATGCCCAGGGCATAATAATGAATGTGTGTGCTGGCTGCCTTGGAATCTACCACGATTCCCACATCTGATGCAGCTGTACCAGACATTTGCCAATGGGAACATCCCACATGGTCACCTAGTGGGGGATGCTGGATACACACTGGAGCCATGGCTGATGACAGCCATCAGAAATGCACACACACCTGAACAAGAACTCCATAATGAGGCACACGCACAAACATGAATCATAATAGAGCATGTGTTTGGGATGCTCAAGTCATGGTTCCAGTGCCTGAACACATCTGGTGGAGCCTTGCAATACTCACCAACTACATGTACCCAAATTGTCCTTGTATGTGCCATGCTACACAACATGATCCTGTGGAAACAGCTGCAGCAGGAACAGCATGGGGCAGGGCCACACAGCCCCCCACCAGTGCCAAGGCCTGCACAGGCACAGAGTGACTCAGAGGAGAAACAACCTGAGCCTGCCCCAGTAGGCAGAAGGAGGCATGCCCAGTATGCCCTGGCCTTGGCAAAGAGGCAACACATAGCACATGCATTGACACAGTAGGGACCCAGGGAATGACACCTCTCTCCAACACGCACATACAGTAAAAGGGATGCCAAACATGACACTACCTGTGCTCAACCATGTATAGGGAGTGTACTATGTGCATCTGACATGGACAGCCCTGCAGCACCGCCCTCAATACTGGGACACCCACAAGGTAAGTGACTCACACATGCCAGTTGGGGGGGGCTTACCCAACAGCAGTCACAGCCAGCAGGATAGGTGTAGACAAACACAAACAAATGCTGTACAATGGCCTCTGAATGAGTCCTATGGGTAACTCCTCCCCCAGGCCTACACAGACAGACTACAGCAGGCCAGGCAGTCGGATGTAAGTTGTGAAGGCTAGGAAGTCAGAAACTAATATGTAGGTAGTTAAAGCTAAGATCTGTAGTACACTGGTATGCCTCTAGCCAGCACGATAGGTAAGTCCACAGACTGAAATGGTGTACCTGACATACTAGTACAGTCCTAGCAAATGTGTAAAAGTGTCAGGTGTGCCCCACCATCTTACTTACACTTATAGTAATAGTCAGGTGTGCCCACCCACCCCTGTGTAGAAATGTAGAAACAGTCAGGTGCCCCCCCTGCTATGCAGAAATGTAGCAGCAGTCAATGCCAAATGACCGATGTATACCCTACAGACACAGCATGCTACCTGTCGGTGTACAACACAAAGGTCAGCACCGCAGTACAAACTACCTGGACTTGATCCACACATGCAGTATAGATGGCCATACTGGGCATGCTCATGCACTTAGATGAATGAAAGCAATGTCAGTCAACAACATACTGAAAGGTCATACCGGGCATGCTCACACACTTAAACACATGAAGGCCATGTCTGAAAACACCAGTGGATCAGACATATCTGGCAGTTGCAGTTCTTATTGCAGACACATGTCAGTATACACCACTCCTGCCTTGCACACAAAGTGGATGGGAATACAGACATATATGTGAGGACAACACACTATAATAAGCCAAAGTTAGATGGACATAGATGTGTGGAAGAGGGTGGCCATGACAAGGAGCCACCTGGGCCTGTCCCACCCAGCGCACAGCCAAAGGGCCCCAAACACACAAGGTGCAGGTGTCACTCACTGCAGATACTAGCCACCAGTATCTGTCAGCATAACAGACTATATGGTGCATGTGCCAACTGTGCAACATGACTGTACAAGGAAGTAGTCACCTAGTAGCTGTATACATGTACCTGTGTCATATGATGCCATGTGTGCCTGCATGTGGCATGACAACCCCTACATGAATGGGTTACGGCCTATGCACACACCGCCCTCCCCATAGCAGTATCATGACAAGCCTGCTGAGGTCATCCAATGTGAAATACACCATTGGGAGAGCTGTAGTTCAGAAATACCCATGGAGCATCCCATAACTGTGTACTGTTGTAGTGATAAACTAGTTAAGTAGTAGTTCAAACCCTAGACCTGGTGAGTGTGTGTTTGTGTGCATGTCTCTCTATCTCTGACTGTATAGAGAGAAATGTTTTTTAGGCTACTCACACTCCGTACAATTCATATACTCACCTTTGGCAAGGCTGCTGATGTCAGTCCCCTAGCAATACACCTCTGGGAATATCATAGCCTAGCAATCTCTGTAGCATGTCCTGTTGTAGTGTGATAAAGTAGTAAGGTAGGTGTTCTAACCCCCAACCTGGCAACTGTGTGTGTGTGAATCTTTGTGTGTCTGAGTGAGTAGAGAACAATGCTTTTTAGGCCACTCACACTTCATACAACTCAACTTTGGCAAGGCTGCTGATGTCACTCACTTGGAAATACAACTCTGGGGAAGTTATAGCTTCATAATCCATGTTAACTACATACTGCTGTAGTGTAATAAAGTAGTTATGTAGGTGTTCTAACCCCAGACATGGCAACTGTATTAGCGTATGAATCTGTGTGTGTCTGACTGAGTTAAGAGCAATGCATTTTAGGCCACTCACACTCCGTACAATTCATATACTCAACTTTGGCAAGGCTGCTGATGTCACTCACCTGGAAATAAAACTTTGGGAAAGTAATAACCTAGTAATCCCTGTAGCGCATCCTGTAACTGCATACTGTTGTAGGGTGATAAAGTAGTCAGGTAGGTGTTCTAACCCTTAACCTGGCAACTGTGTTGGCTTGTGTGTGTCTGACTGAGTAGAAAGCAATGCTTTTTAGGCCACTCACACTCCGTATAATTCATATACTTAACTTTGGCAAGGCTGCTGTTGTCACTCAAGTGGAAATACAACTCTGGGAAAATAATAGCCTAGTAATCCCTGTAGTGCGTCCTATAACTGTGGCAACCATGTGTGTGTGTGCCTGTCTGTCTATCTGTCTGTCTGTGACTAAGTAACAAACAATGCTGTTTAGGTTACTCACACTCCTTAGAATTCATATACTCAACTTTGGCAAGGCTGTTGATGTCACTCACCTAGAAATACAACTGTGGGAAAGTCACATCCCAGTAATCTCTGTAGTGTGCCCTGTAACTGCATACTGCTGTAGTGTGGTTTAGAACTGTGGTAGGGTTCCATCTCCACCCATGGCAGTTCTGGATGTTTTGTGTGTGTTGCAATGTCTGGGTATGGAGCAATGCATCATAGGCTACTCACTCGCAGTACATTTCAAACGCCCTACTTTGCCAATCCTGCTGATGTCATTCATTGTGAAGTACAACTTTGGAAGGGGGAGTTCTTTAGTAATCCCTGTGGTGTGGTCCCTAACTGCTCTATGCTGTAGTATGATATAGACCTTGGTCAGGTGTTCTATACCCACACATGTCAGTTGTGGATGTTTTGAGTGTATTTCACTGTCTGTGTAGGGAACAATGCATTTTAGGTTAGTCACTTGTAGTACAGTTGAAATGCCCCACTTTGGTAAACCTGCTGATGTCATTCAATATGAAATATACCTTTGGGGAAGGCTGTTTCTTATACTCCCTGTGGTGCATCTCATAGCAGCTCTATGCTGTAGTTTGCTATATACCTCCATCAGGAGTTCTATACCCAGACATGTCAGTTGTGGATGTTTTGTGTAGGGAGCAATGCATTTTAGGCTAGTCACTTGCATTACAATTGAAATGCCCTACTATGGTAATCCTGCTGATGTCATTCACTGTGAAATACACCTTTGGAGAAAAAGTACTCCAGTAATTTCCATGGCCCGTACTATAACTGGGTAGTACTGTAATGTAGTAAACTAGTTAGGTAGGGGTTCTTCTCCCAGACATGACATGTGTGCTTGTAACTCGTATCCTGTGTCAAAGTCAGTGTGTGACACCTGTGGGCAATTTGGAGGGGGTTTGCTTGTTTCTTTTATGGTAGCCCTACTATATATCACAGTGCCAACCATACAGGGATAACAGATGTAAATTAGCTGGGAGGCTGGGGTGCAAAACCATACCCATACATGTGACATCAAGGCCAGCCAATCCAAGTAAGCAACCCCACTGTTACCCAGAGCACACACTCAACCCATGTGTCATATGAACACACATGCCTAGGCAACAGTCAAAATGTAGGTAGTACACTGCATATTGGCCACTGATAGTAGCTATGCAGTGATAGCAGTGGGCTACAGAGGGCATGTCCCCCTGCCCATCTGTCCAATATGCACGTACATGCAGACAGTGCACCTCTACCATGTTCCCCAATGGACACCTGCAAAACCTGTGGTGCCTTTACATGTGGCTCACAACTGACATACCATACCATGCCTGACAACATGCCCTGTATGGACAGAGAATGCTGTTGGCATGCCATCAATGTAGGTGGAGGGTAAACCTGCTGCCCATTACCAGTTCTTGCCACAGGTGGGCAAGACTGGCACATCTGATGCTAATCTGTGTTCATAACATGGGCCAAACACCCCAGGTACAGTTCCACATGTCACTGTACATGCATGTGGGAGGTGTGCACATCCCAGACACCATCCATGTCATGGACTAAGTAACACATACATGGCATGTGGTATACAGCATTGGCCACACACAATAATCACCCGGGTGACTGGATGGGGGATGCAATACCCACCTGTGTGAGCAAATGCAGTAACTACAAGCCTGAGCCACAATGCAGAACATTGTCATGTGGCCTGATGCTAAGGTATACCCATTGCCTACCCTTGTACAGCCTGCTGGCACAGTTGGCCACCAGACACCCATGTAGACATGCACCCATGCATGTCAGAATTGGCACTCTGTGTGTGTGTGTGTGTGTGTGTGTGTGTGTGTGTGTGTGTGTGTGTGTGTGTGTGTGTGTGTTATATGGTGCATATATCCACATCCACACTCACTACAACCCCCCAGGGCATACTGAAGCATACTGTCTGATGTCTGACATCTCCTACTCTTTGCCCATTCGGCCTCTGTATGACCCATGTGGTGTATGTGATACCTGCACGTTGATGCGTTGTGGCAATCCTACTAGTGATGAGTTGCACTCCTGCCCCTGCCAAGTGTGCCAATGTGTGTGCATGCCTGTATGAGTGTGCCTTTGTTGATGCTGGCACCTGTTCATGCAGACAGACACATGTACGACACCTACCATATCCCTGTTTCAGATGTCACTCGCCCTCACATATATGTTCTGAGTGCTCTACATCAGGTAACCCATGCGGTGCATCCAATAACTGCATATTCATTGTGAAGCCAATTAGACCAGATTACGTGTCCAGTGGACTCGTGAAAAAAAGACAGCTGTGTATAGGGCGAGATTTTTTTGTGGGAACAGATTGTCCTTTTCTTTTTTTTCAGGTGAGATTGGGATGTTGGGGAGGGGTAGTAGGTAAATTTGGGGAGGGAGGTTGGGTAGGTTAACAGACAAGACACAGCACTACATAGTTGTCAGGGGTTTGATACCCTGTGCTGGTAGGTGTGTGAAACAAACATGCTTCAGTTTTACACTCCTACCCCTCCCTGACATGTATTTGCCTCTGTCTACCTCCCCCACTCCCTCTCTGGTGGATGTGGAGACCCACACCTGCCTTGCTTAGGCAGCAGCATGTGTATTTTACGTGATGCTCATGATCAGCTGATGGCTTCTGCATGAATTGCAGCCCTCCCCTAGCTGATTGCATGTGGAACAGCTGTAGTAACAATACTACAGCCAATTGCATGGAAACACACTCCAATACCTAAGAACATCATGGTGGTGTTGGACCTTTTCAGTCAATGAGCAGGAACTAGAGCTGTTGTTTGGCAAACAGCATTTCAGATGGATTGGGGATTTACCTCTAACAACATACACAGTGGAAAAAGGGCAACAAACAGGAGGGGGATGTGCCTGACCTGACTACAGACTGTAAGTACTGCTATACTGCATTTGGAGTAATGTTGGTTTAACAGTGTTTGTCTGGATATGCCTGTCGCACATTTAGTAGTACCTGTCATGTCAGTTCCATGTATATGAGGAATCCTCATCTGCAGGGTCATCTACAGAGTGGGCAGTGTTGTGCCTATGGTTTCATGTGTTAGCCACAGTGCATCTATCTGTGGAATGCAAAAGGTAGTGTGAGGATTGCAGTCTGTAGATGGTGAAGGCCATGACAGTTACTGACTTCATATCCCTCATGGGACATATGTTGCAGCAAACACCATTACAATGGAAAATATACAAGGTTATCACAGCGACAAGTCTATACTGTCCCTATGTATGTGCTGTCAGCCACACCACTGTCAACCTTTGTACATATGGTGTGCATGAAGTGGTGCATATGTGCTGTACACCATAAATTGTGTCATCATATCTGATAACAAGCCAGTAATATATCAGATTGTACACGTGTTATGTACAGTAGGGGTTATATTTCATGACATAAGCTGGACATTCTGTGGATGTTTGTACAGTACTGAGGTCTGTGTAGTGATAGTGAATGTTGGCAGTGTGTGTATTGTTAATATGTGCTTTAGCCTGTGTACAGACTGTGGTAGATGTCATTGTTCTAGGTCCCCTTCTATCAGATGTTACATGCTGCCCCACTGTATGGTACTGTTTTGCTGTACATGTTTGTAGGACCATACACACACATGTCCCATACCACAGACAGCCATCAGACCAAACCGTGTAGCAGCGCAGTATATGTAGGGACAGTCTGTGATTGGCACATATAAGTATGGTGTAGAACAGATAGTCCATATATGTAATATTATGCTAGCTTACCTTATGTGGCTGTGGCTGTGTTCACATTGGTTGTGGTTATGTACCGTCACACAGGTGTATCTTACCCTGTGCTGTGACATGGCTGTTGAGCCTGCTATATATGCAGGTACATGTGCATTCCCCCATATGAGATGTAGGCCAGTGTTGAGCCAGTCTGCCTGTAGCCTGCACAGTGCATTGTTACATGCCTAGCAGCTTAGTGTACTTAACCAGTGGGATGTCATGTGCAAATACTTGCCAGATGTACTGCTGCTGGGCCTCCCTTAAACATCATGTATGTCAGACAGAGCAGTGGGATGCTGTACAGATGTATGTCAATATCTAGTGGGTGGTATGTGTCCATGGCACCCCTGTAACAGCAGTCACTATGTGTCAGGCCAAACCGGAGTGCATGAATCCAACACCTATTGTGCCAAATGTATACCAGTCATTATCTACATGGCTGTCTACATCCATATTGTCAAGCTTGGTACACATGTGGTGCACTAAGGGAATATGTGTACATCACTGGACTGTACAGGGTGTGTCCGAAGTTCCATATATAGTGGTCAATATCTCTGCTGACTCCACAGGGGCATTACATGCTAGCAGCGGTACTTTACAATGATTTCCTTAGGATGTCTGTCAGTAGTCAATGGCACACATGTTATAAGCAGATTTCAGCAACCACACACACACCATGTCTGTGAAGACAATCCCAATGACAGTAGCAACAGTCTAGTAATATACCTGCTATACATACCTGACATCCCCTTGCACTATGACATTGGGACTGTAGGGGCTGGGGTACGGCTACACTCCATGTCCAGGACATATGGTGGAAATATATGTACATATACATACATATATATATATATATATATATATATATATATATATATATATATATATAAAATGACACATGTGTACTACATTCAATTACCACTGTCATGGCAACCACCCACTATAAATCCCTACAGCAGGTGGGCATGGTCCCTTTACATTTCATGTGTGATGGACATCCTTCCTGTGTGCGGGCATCAGTGATACAGACAGCAGGTAGCAATACCTCTTACAGGAGAACCTGCACACTCAGAGCAGCCACATATTTGTAGGAGGATCAGGAACTACAGAAAGACTGTGAGTAGAGTTGTGTTATGCTTTGCATAGTACTAGTGTTACAGGGTGTGTGTGTGTGTGTGTGTGTGTGTGTGTGTGTGTGTGTGTGTGTGTGTGTGTGTGTGTGTGTGTGCACATACTAGTGTACCTTGGAATGCAGTCTGTCTGCACAGCTCAGTACTGTGAGCCTATCCTCTTGCTGGACAGAGGTATGCCTATCATGTGTTGTCTGTCCACCACACAGGTCCCGTTTCAGATATTACACTGGCAGTGTGTGTGTGTGTGTGTGTTGCATGCTATCACTACATGGCTACATCCATTTCTATTACTAACTTCAATTCCCTGACTAAGAGTATGTTGCAGACTATCCTGTAACACCAGCACTTTGTCTAGTGTATGGCAACAGTGTTCCACATATGTGCCTGTGTTCCAGCCTCTGTCCTCCATCTACATACCAAACTTTGCACATATGTCATGCTGTTGGGGGTTGTTCTGTAGTGGGCTGTGAGTATATCACACTGCCATTGCTGCCATTAGTCCACTGCTGTTGTATCCCCCACACATACAGTGGGGCTGAAGCCATATATGTGTGGGCGTCACCTACACAACACATGTGTGCCCTTATGCACTGCAGAGGCCAGTGTATGTAACAGTGGTATATGGGCCTGTATTAATGAGTCTAGGTGGGGAGAACCTTAAATGACCTAGGCTGTTACAAAATGTGGGGGTATCAGGGGGTGAGCTGCCACAAGGTATCTGGATGCACAGTACTGTATACTCCACCTATATAGACATTGCTTACATGACTTGGGGTACTGCAAGCCTACTGCCTCCTGCCATACAGACTGTTCTGTTTGTTATGCCTTGTTATGTATCAGTTACAACCCATTTGTTCACAAAACGTCTTTACCTCCTACGGAGTTTGTACAGAGTGTAGATTGAGGCTGCTGAACTACATACCTGTAGTACATACTGTTGATTGTGTGGTACCCTGTCGCCCAGTCTGTCTTCACTATTGTACATTCTGAAGGGCTTGGCCTGGACAGCAACAGTTATGAAACTTTCCAGACTACTGTATTAGTGTAACTGTTTCACAGCTGCAGTACTCTGTTTATATGATTGTCAGTATCTGAACAGCTATATGACATGGCATACTGAACTGTTATAGTACACAATTAAAGGATTCCCATTTCTGCAAACCTGTGTGTGGAGTCTTTCCTATGACCTATCTATGGGTATATGCTGCAGGCAACAATTGACATTAGTATGTGTGGCCCATACAGTGTCCAGTTGTTCAGGTGTTAACTGTAGGCATAGTGGCTGTTCCAGATTGTTTTCACCTTCTACATATGTATCTTACTGTGCATATATCTGCATGTGTATGTGTAGTCACATATGTATAGATATGTGTATATATATATATATATATATATATATATATATATATATATATATATATATATATCTGTATCTGCATATCTGTGTCTGTGTATCTGTATCCTGGGGATGTTGATGGCTTCCACATATTACATGTCCTATGGGAAGCAGACTGTACTTGGTAGTGTATTGCAGGGCGCATGTGTTTGGTTGTGTGGGGAATGCCTATTCGTACAAGACATATAGTGTGTGGGGCCATTCATCCCCATTAACGGTGCATGTGGACATATGTGTATTTGTTAATCTGCAATTGCTATCTACAGATGTATGACATGGCCATATATACCTATATAGATATATATATATATCTGCTAACAGATATATAACTATATGTGCATATATAGTGATATATATGTATATAGAGTTAGTAAAACAAAATATATGGATATGTTGTATCTGTTATATATATATATATATATATATATATATATATATATATATATATATATATATATATATATATACATACACACACACATATAAGGATATGTTGTATCTGTTAAGGTTGTAATATAGTTACACACACAGATATCTAGATGTTGGTGTACATTCTTTGTACTGTTGCATGACAGGACTGGCTGATATGTTTCTGAAACATTGAATTTCTGGGTATCTGTCATGGCTTAGTGGTACATCACTTTGTGCAGGGTCCTTGGTTTGAGCCTTGCAAGAGCTGTTTATTTTGTTGCTGGGCAGAACACAGCCCATTGGATACAGAGTGACTAAGTAACATTAAAGCAGTTGTAAACAGGTTTGCACAGGTTTGCGCAACAGTAAGCACTGCTAGCACAAAAAATGAAATTTTATTTACCTTTTTTGTGAAGTTCTGGCGCTGTCAATATTGTGAGTGTTGACCATATGGCATTGGCCATATGGGTGACAGTGTTTTGGGCTGTCGGTGTTCTGTAGGTGATCTCTCTCTCTCTCTCTATATATATATATATATATATATATATATATATATATATATATATATATATATATATATATATATATATATATATATATATATACATATGAACACATGTATGTATCTATATACAATTGATGTTATATGATTATTTGTGAGTCATACATTAATATATATATATATATATATATATATATATATATATATATATATATATATATATACATGTCTACATATAGCTGTCTGTCTACATTCACATATTTTGGCCTGTTCCTCATTCACTTGGCAATTGTCATGGATGATTGCAGCACTGAAGTCAATAACTAATGCCAACATTTTTGTGTTTCAGACTTCATCTCCTTCTAGATATGTGTTCTAATACATATAACTGTGTAACTAGCAACATTTAAAGTGTATTAGAGCATTAGTTGACATATATCCCTATTTGTACCCACAGTGTGGCATACTTTGTCCAGACCTCTTGCATTAACAGGTTGTGTGGTATGATATTAATACATTTCCTGTACTGTTGACTAATTGTGCTGCATGATATGTTTGTGAAAACTTTCAGTTATGTATATCTGCCATGGTTTAGTGGTAAATCACTTTGCTTATGGAGTGCAGGGTCCTGGGTTTGAGCCTAAGAGAGGCAGTTTGTTTTGTTGCTGGGCAGAACAAGGGACGTTTGCTACAGAGTGATTAAGGCACTTTTATCAGTTGTAAGTGGGTTTGCAAGGGTTTGCATGACGGTAAGACTGCCAATGTCTGCTTATGTTTTCTTACAGTCAGTTTGCTTCAAATTTCTCAACCTGTGTAGGCATGGCATACCCTCACGCAAATCCATGCAAACCCACTTACCACTGCTTAACAGTGTTTACTGCTGCTTACCCCTGTGCTAATTCCTTTGAAAGAAAAGAAAAAGGGGTTGATAGGAAAGTGGTGAAAAACGGGGCACAAAGAGGGAAAGATAGTAGGGAAAATAGCTAGGCATGTGCAGGAAGGGTATAGGAAAGGTCCATAGCCGCCCATGTTTTCAACAGCAACAACTCTGCATATACACAATAATGACAGGTACATTTGGACCCTCAAACCCCTGGGAGAGGGGTGAGGGCAACATATATTCTTTGTGAAGCCAATTAGACCAGATTACATGTGTCCAGTGGACATGTGTGCAAAAAGGACAGCTATGTACAGGGCAAGATTTTTTTGTGGAAACAGATTGTCCTTTTCTTTTTTTACAGGTGAGATTGGGATGTTGGGGAGGGGTAGTAGGTAAATTTGGGGAGGGAGGTTGGGTAGGTTAACAGACAAGGCACACAGTACGCACACAGGGCCCGTATAAGGCACATGTGGGGGGGGGGTAAACACCTTGGATGAAGAGGGGTGTTTGGAGGTTGCAAGCCCATGAATCCCCAACTGGTAGCAGTGGGACTGAGGTCCTCACCCATGGGCAGTCACCACTGCACCTTCACGGCCCCGAAGGTGGCTGTGCTGGGGGCTGTGTAGGAGGGGCACATTCACCCTCTAATAGCACCACTTGGCCCTCAAGCTGGCATAGCCGCTCTTGATACTCTAGATTGAGCTCTCTATGCACCATGGCCCGGACCTGTTGACGGGTGACAGGTACCCCTCTGCGCCCACTCCGAGGGGGGGCAAGCCCCATCCCCTGCAGTGGTTCTTCCAAAGGTGGCGCAGGGCCCACAGAGGAGGAGGTCCCAGGCTGAGCCCCAGATGTGTTGGTGCTCAGTGCCATAGCCAGCTGAGGTGGGACAGATGGGTCTGCTGGGACCGGCCTTCCCATACGAGCTTTGTTGTCACAGGTTTATGGCAGATATGGGTTAGTAACAGTCAACAGCATTCAGGATTAGTTCTAACAGCATGCATAGGTATTCCCATTGCCTGACACACCAGATTTAACACAGTTGCAGAGCAAGCAGAACAAATGCATATATGGAACAACAGTGGCCATTACAGGACCATGTGGGTTTCATTGATGGCAACAGGCCACCAATATGGGTAGATTTTAACATGGCACATGCATAGAAACAAATATGAATATTTATAAACCATTAGGACATATGTCCAAAAAAAAGTTTGGAGTGTCATTGGGTTATTATGCACATATGGTAGGGGTGAGAGAGAGGGTTCAATTAACAACTAATATATCCTTGTAGTTTTCACAACATTCTTAGTCACTGCAGTGATCTTTCCCTTACATGCATTATTATACTACTCAATGGCCTTTTATTGTACTCTGGTATGTTTATAGATTATTATAAACGTGACCTGTGTCTTACATATAGGCGTGACAGGCTGCAGGTGTTAATGCAGCATATGTTGAGAATTGCTGCCATATACTTTGGGTGAGGTGCTAGACTGACGGGTTTGTTTTCATATACATTCTCTGACTATGTACACGTTTGACTATCAGTTATATGTCATTGACAGCTGCCTTCATTTCTTGGATCATCACACTGAATTTTCAGTGGAACAGGGTACCACGCTGGTGATATGGGCCATTTATCTGGTCATGTTGGACAGACTGGAAAAGTTGTGGGGTATAATTATGCGTACAACCTACAATCTGAACATTCAAGCAAATTCTGTACAGTTGGTTGTAATTATGCATACAGCTTTCTATCTGAACATTGTATCAGAGTCTGTACAGTTGTGGGGTATGATTATGCATACAACTTAGTTGCACTCCCAGGAGTCGACCCCCTGCTGTGTGTGACAAAAAATTATTGCTAACATCACAGTACACTGTGCTATCAGGAAAGTAATATAAAGCTTTTGACTGTTTTCTAAGTCTCCCTAACTAGTACGATATGACTGACCTCTTGGCACTTCCAATATTGCTACGCAGGATGTCATACCCATTTTATCTGCATACCACGGTGTGGATGACACTGCTTAAGATACAACAGTACTATTTATAGTATGGAACAGATCACAAACATATGAGAGAAGAGTAAATAGAAGCACTCCAGGGGTTATACCTTTATTCACAGACTATTAACACATTTATTTCTATTGGTACAACACTTTCTAAGGCTCTTATATTCGTTGTTATGACAGTACATGCAGACTGATTACTAACCTGCCTCGGGATGCAGCCTTTGCAGCCTAGCATCATGGGCTTGCTGGTTTGCAGCTTGCTCATCTGCAGCTGTCAGAGAAATCCATTGATATTTAGCCATACCTATCCATAGTATACACAAGCTAGGCAATTATTTACTACTTAGTAGAATGTGTACTTAGTACTGGGGCATTGGTCATCTGCCGAGATTCCTGGATCCACTGTTCCAGGACAACCCCCCTCCACTGCTTCAGGTCAGCATGGTAGTGCTCACCAGTCCAGGGGATACTTGTGGCACTGGTGAGATCACGGGCGAGATTGTCCCAGGCCTCTGTTTTGTACTGCAAGCCCTGGTACTGGCCCTGCAGTAGTCTCTGATCATGGTGTTTTACCAGGAGCCATACCATGAACTTTGACTCCTGGATGCCCCAGCGCTGCACTCTGAATTCATGCCTTCATCCACACCAGCCATTCTGCCTGTAGTAAGAAGCTACAACCAGTTATGAGACGTATTCCCGCCTGTGGAGTTTAAATACAGCCATTTTCCTGCACTTTGCTGTGGTTGGCCAGTTTTTAAAAGGCTAAGCTATGGGCACACCTGCTTACATAAGGTTGGCACTGTTTAAAGAGGTATACCATTAGGCAAATTGAATTGGCTCCCCTACACACTGCTTACACTTACTAACATGAGCTGTGCTGCGGTTAGCATTGCTTCATAGTTGATTATCACTATATTTTCCATTTGGCAATGATTTGTTTTTCATTACAGGTTATATATGTGTCTGGTATCCATGATTCATATGCACATACACTGTATGGTGACCTGGGGACTTCTACACTTTATTGCAATAACACCTCAAATCTATGCTTACTGCAGTACTCCAGTTCACATGTTTATGTTATGTAGCAGGTTATACCACTTCACACTATACATAGATTCAGTTCACATGTTTGGTTTGATTTTCCTGTGGTGAGGATTAGTTTGCTGATACCTCATTTATATCTATTGTTATGATGGCTTAGTGGTTAACTACTGTGACTATAGTATACTGGGTCCTGAGTTTGAGCCTTGCAAAGACAGTTTATTTTGTTGCTGGGCAGAACATGGGTGATTAAGGCACTTTAAAGCAGTTGTAAGCAGCTTTGCACAGATTTGCATGATGGTAAGCACTGCTAACCTTTGGTTACAGTTTCTTATACTCAGTTAGCTTCTACTTTGCTTAATCTGTGTAGGCAATGCTTACCCCTGTGCAAACACACTTAAACATGCTTACTACTGCTTATTTGTGCTTATACCTGCTTACTAGTGCCTTATTCATTATGACACTGATACTTCACATGTGCATTTAATGCAGTACTCCAGTTCACATTTAAATGTTATTATGTAGGTTATATGGCAATAAGTTGTTAAAACATGTTCATATACAGATTTCACATGGAAAAGGATATGTGCTGTAGTGGGATTCAAACCAGGAATGCCTCCTCATTAGACATATTCTCTAACCACTACACTACTACTGTGGTGTTTCATTTGCATATATATTCCTTGTTATCCTCTTCAGGCTTTTCAGCTGCTTTAACCGTAGCTAAGCAATGGGCAAACCCGCTCACCTATGGTTAGCTGTACTCGGGGTTTTAAAAAAAAATAAATAACAGGATTTCTGTATTTTATTTCAATGTACTGTTGGACACATGGAGACTGTTGGAGGGGATATGCGGACATCTATGAGCAGTCTCGCTCATTTATTTATGCATTCTTCTGTTCTACTTTGCAGGGGCATGTTTATTCTGAGAGCTCTACTCTCAGACACACCCCCTGCACTCGTCCACGCTCCATGTAGCATTAGGAATTCAGGCAGCGCACCTTCATTAATATGCATGGTACACTGCTGTCCTCCTCTTAAACTGCCGCTTCCGTGCAGGACTAGATTAATCCTGCACAGAAGATTAGTAAATCTGGGGGTATATCTTTACCCATAGTGGGAACCATTCTTGTGCATTTGGATTGCAATTTGCTATCTGAATTATTATGTCTGTACAGATAATTTCATGGTATAATCTAAAGTCAGGCAGACTAATCCTGCCTTTTCTCTTTGGTAGAATTAATTTATTATAGATTATTGTAGTTGATTTTGGATACCATTACATTATGATAATTCTGTCTTCATTTAAAAAAAATATTGGGAATGTTTAGGTTAATTGAATTACATTGATATAGAATTCTAGGAAAAACATTCATTTTAATGACAGACACTCTAGACAACAGGGAAAGTTTTATATTTTTCCATCTAGTAACATCTTGTTCGACGGTAGTCCATGTTTTCTCTAAATTTTCTTTCATTAATGCCTTATGATTGTGTTTGAATCTTATTTCCAAATATTTTAGCAAGTATCTTATTTTAATTTTGGTTTCTGGGAAATAAAATTATTTGTGTCTTAAAGGGTTAATTGGGAAAATAAATGATTTAGTTGAGTTAATTTCAAAATTTGATATGATTGAAAACTCTTCAACGGACTTCATGATTTTATGTACGTCTGTATTTGGGAGCTCAAAGTAAATATTTAAATCATCAGCAAAAGCAATAAATTTGAATTTGGTATTTTGGATTATTGGTATATGGTGAAATGTTTTTGGTCTATAAAAAGCAAGAGGGGTTCTATATAGAGAGTGAAGAGGTATGGGGAGAGGGGCATCCCTGTCTAGTACCATTAATACTTTTTCTCAGTTTGGATTTTTTTTTATTTATAAAGAGTGTTGTGTATGAGCTGTTGTATATTGTTTTACAATATTGATGAAATCTTGGGATATATTAAAATATTTCAAAATTTTAAACAGGAAGCTTAGATTTACTTTATCAAAAACTTTACTTGCATCTAATGATAAAGTGTATCTTGGATTTCTTTCCCTTGCCAGAAGTTGAGTTATTGTATCTAAAGTAAGAGTATTGTCCCAGACTTACCTTTTAGTCATGAAGCCAGATTACTCGGGTGATATTATAGTCTGTAATATTTTTTTAATTCTATTTGCTAGCAATAAAGTCAGTATTTTAATGTTTATATTAATAAGTGCAATGGGCCTATAATTGTAAGGATTTGTCTTATCTGAGTTAGGTTTAAGAATTAAAATAGTTTTTGAATTGTTTATATACAAGTCCATAATACCATGCTTTCTGATATAATTATATATTTTCAACAAAAGATTTCATAGGTTAGTACTAAGCTAACTGCCCTTGCGAGCCATTTTAAGCCTAGCCAATCATCCGTTGTGAGATTCAAAACCTGCACCTTGTGTTTGTAAAGCAAACACCTTAACCATTAGGCCACCCTACCTACTTTGATAACTGCAAAGTGAATTCTTTGTAAAATTCAAATGTAAAACCATCAGGTCCAGGAGCGTTACCAACTTTTAACTTATCTATTGCTATTTTAATTTCTTCTTTGGTGAACAGTGCTTTAAGAATATCAATTTGTTTACTATTTATATGTGGGGGGGTTTAACTTATTTATGCATTTGTCACATTCCTCTGGGTATATTTGTTTTTGTGGACCATACAAATCTTTATATATTTATTCAAAGGATTTAATAATCTCAGAATTTGTATATGATATTTTGCCTTTATAACTTATTTCTGCTATTCTAACGGATGACTGTTTTGCATTAATCTATCTTGCCAATATTTTTTATGGTATCTGGGCCCATTCTGTATATTTATAGAGCAGTTTTAATTTTGTAATTGAGTATTCATATGATTGTAAAGAATGCAATTCTTTTTCTAAGTTTAACATACTGTTTTATAATTCAATAGTGTAATTATTTTGAATTTCTTCTTCTATTTTTTTTTCATTTTGTTTTCTAGTTTAATTTTTGCCTCCCTATTTGGTTTGTTATATAGTGATGCTTTTTGTATTAAAATTCCTCTAATTACTATTTTGGTTGCTGCACATTGGACATCATAGGAAATGTCAGTGTTGGTTATAGTGTTTTTTGGTTGATCAATAATATTTCTAATCTCTTGCATAATCTCCTGTTTTTAATTAAATTTGCATTTAGTGACCAACTCGTAAGCTTACATTGACTAGGTTTTAACTTTGAGTTATCTATTTCAGTAGAGATTTTTGAATGATCAGAGAGGGATCTGAATTACTCCTGACTCTAATAGATATTCAGATAGCAAGAAAAAATCTACCTTTGACCATAATTTATAACATGCAGAATAACATGTATATTTACTTATTGATTTTTCTTTTTTTTCCAAACATCTTTATTAAATGTACACATATGACAATGGCAATCTTACATTTATATAAATGAAAAACATACAAAGTGATATCACTTTAGTTGCAAACCATTTACATCACAGATACCACTGAAACAACTGTAGTTGTAAACATTTATACATCACTTATAAACTATCCAGTCATTGTCAGGTAAGCATTATATGGCTCATTCAAATCTTGCGTCTCAAACCTTGTTTTTGCTCAGCATATATCATTCCCACAATTCCCATTGTTTCCTGTGTAGTTTGCTCTTTCCCTTTTCTAAAGATCCCAGTTTCAGTTGTTTTATCTCTGTTACTATAATCACAACTTCCAGTAAAATTGGTCTAGACTTTGATTTCCATTTTCTAGTAATTGCTTATTTGGCAGCCACCGTAATTAGACTCAGCAAGATTTTACTATGTCTAGGCAATTCTAATTCTGTAGCATATCTCAAAACATCATCTCCCCAGTCAGTCCAACCCACTCACCCAGCATCTCTGACAGAGCGGCACACAAGGAATTCCAAAAGTCCACAGCTCATTACACTTCCAAAAAATATGTTCCCAGCTACCTCTTTCTTTGGAGTCTACTTGAGGTATAAAAATACCTATGTAAACACTTCCAGACAAAGATCCTAAATCCTATAGACTTTGTTGCATATTTGGGAGCTATACATATATCCCCCATTGTCTCTTTGTGAATTGCTTATCCAGTCTCTCTTCCCAATCCTTTCTAAGCTCCTCTGATTGATTCTTATAATTATCATGCAATATTGTATATGCCTTACTAATTATTCCTTGTTTAATGGCAGCTTCTGTTCTAGAGTCTATTAAAAACTCTACCAGTGCTGGTATTTTGTTTAGGAGCCCCTATTTCTTTCTCTTTGCCTATACTCTGATACCAATCCTTGATAGGGAAGGCAATCTCTAACCTGCAGTCCAAATAAATTATTGGCATTCTCCATTCTATTACCTCTCCCTTTCTTGTTATTTGCTCCCAATTCCTTGGTTCATTTGCCATTTTCTCCAATAAATTCCAACACCCTATTGTCTATTATCTGTATCCCTGACCACAGTCAATCCTATCTGTAAAATATATTTTCTCCATTCTCATGCTGTTTTGGTTCTTAGAATACTCCCTGCTATTTTAGGAATTTTACACTTTGTAGGATTTTCGGTTGTTATCCATAAGAGTCTGCATCCCAAATCCCTTATTGATTTGTTTTCTTGGTTTAAAATATATGGGACCATTAAATTAAAGTAATTTATTAAGTCTTCTATACCTATAGTGATTTGAAATAGCTGTCTATTGTCTCTGTAAGATCTATCTTTAGTCAGATTTATCAACACATTCCAATCTTCACCCAGTATAAAATAATGATCTGGGAATTTTGTTTTTAAATTATACATTTTATATATAAAATGTTGTTGATTTATACATGGGCCATATACATTTAGCAGTAGAAAGGAATTAGTGTATGGCGGATATGAACAGATAAAGTAACACCTTTTTCCTTTATCATCAGATTTATAATTTGTAATTATACCTTTGAAAGATTTTTCTAACAATAGTTGCTACTCCTTTTGATTTTGTATTGTTCCCAGCTGGTATAACTTGATTTATCCAGCTTTTAGTTTTATCTTTCTCCTATTGTTCATTATTCATATGAGTGTCTTGAAGAAATGCAACACTTGCTGTGGATTTAAATATTAAGTGCATAAGTAAATTTTTCTTTTTCTTGTCTTGAAAGCCATTGACATTTCAAATTTCAGTTATCATCTTTTTAAGTGTTCCTATGTAGTTGCTGTTTGTTTTTATACTTTTATTTTCCTGTTTTGGCTAGATACTGTACTTGTGAATATTATGATATGTATCAACATGTTGAAATTTAACTCCCTCAGAACTTCCCTAGTGCCTAGCCAACCAAGCCCCTGGTCTGAAAGAGTATAACAAAAAATACTTTTAAAGAACTTTCTTAAGTTCAAGTTAGAAAAGGTTTTAAAGTTTATTAATAAACTATAATACATCTATTTCTATCCCAAGCTTCAGCAGTCCTTATTCAACACAACACTCATTATCCTTACTCCCGTTATTTCAGATTTAGTTAACTTTTATTTTCTTTCTTTCTCCCTTCTCTTTTATTTTAGGTTAATTTAAATATTGTTTGGGTTCTCCTATGAGAAGGGATTTTATGAAGCATTTCAAAGTAATGCAAAGCTGCATTTTTATTTAACTTAAAACAGTTAACTTAATATTCAGCCTTATTTAAGGACAAAGAGTTTGGTGATCATTGACCACTGAACTTTCAAATATTCCTTTTTCATTTATTATTCTATGATGGGGCCACTTACAATTTGCACAACAGACATAGAGAAAAATAAAGTCTTGATGTATAAGGGCCTAACATCTTTTGCTTGCAATACATCATTTTGCCATTTATATCATCTAATATTTTATGCCATTTAAAAAAGAGATAGTTTTTAATCAACTTCCTTGTTAATCTAGTATGAGACTCTAAAGAATACCATATATGACATTTACAATATACAAATAGTATACATAGTCCTATAAAATATAACATTGATTCAAGATTATTCACCCTGTACAATATTTAAGACAGAAGTTTATATTAAAGTAAAGGTTACAATTGGGAATGACCTTACTAAAAAGAAATTCTTTTTAAACTGTTTTGCTAACAAGTGTAGTACAATATTTCTCTGTTATAAGAATATATTTGCATATGAACTTTCAATATGTTATAGATTGACACAGCTTTGTGTCTTAAAAAAAAATTCATTCACATTCTTATAACTGTGGATTAACCATAAATATTTGGTCTTGAAAGATAATAAAAAATAAACAACATTTTGATACATTTTCTAAACTTTATCATTCAAGTAAAAATTTAGTATTAACTTTAGATCTAAAAAAAAAAAAATCATAGAGACATTTAAATTGCCATCTGACACGAGTATGCATAAGTTTATATGTGTATGCATGTATGTGCATGCTTGTATTTGAGTGCATGCATTTGTTTATTTAGGTAGCGCAACATTTTCTTTTAATCTGTATTGTACAGTAGAGAGATGGTTATCCAAACATCGATTATTTGAAACATCAGTTATCAGAACCAGCCTTCCAAAGTTTTTGGGTAGGAAAAATCAAAAAGTCTTAACATGTAAACATTATATGTATTCGCTTGAGCATGTTTTTTTGAGCTTGTAGCCAGCTCGTTTGTGAAAAATATTCTTTATTGTCCACTGAAATCACTGAATGGTTGAAAAGTGTATTCCAGCATGCAGAAAAAAACAAGATTTTAGAAGTTTTTTATCCAGTTCAATTATATGTTTGATTATCCGAACAGTTTAATTATTCAAACTACCCTAGGTCCCAATTAGTTTGGATAATCAATTCTCTACTGTATATGAAATTTAACTGCATTCAGTAATCCTGCTTGCATTACTTACGCATAAAATAAAATGTGCCTTTGTATTTATGTAGTTCAAAAACTAGTAGCATTCAGAAAGCAAATAAGTTCAATGTAATTAGAGGCATTTAGTGATATCCAATAACTTCAAAACAGAGGTAAACGGAGTAAAAGAGTCTCACATAAAACATTTGTTGCCGGTAGTATTTCAGCTACATCCCATCATATGTTCATCATGAAGATTCTCAGGCCATATCATTTCTATATCCGTTCATATATCTATCCCAAAGGTTTTTGGGAGGAAGAAGAGGATGCACTACACTATAATATGTGGTACAGACAATATAATAAGATATTTTTAGTCTGTTTAGTTTTAACTCACAATGATTTCCAATTCCGTTAGAATGTCACAAAGGAGACATTTCTAAGGTAATTTCTTGTTTTGTTTTAAAACATCTTTTCACATTTCACTGGGATCTTTTCCACACTGACAAAATTTTCAAAACAAGCAAGAAGACAAGCTCCAGTTTTCAAGTGTGAGGTGATTCATTAAAAGCTTGCAGGAAAGCAGATTTGGTTTTCTTGGTGAACTTACTTGGTATTTTTGATCTTTAAGGTGAAAGATCAACACAGCAGGGTACTTCATCTGAAATGTAACTTTTTTGTTTATTAGGTATACACAACAAAGAGAAAGTAGCTGTCTTTGCTGTTTAATTTGCAATGGAAGGTCTTACCCAAAAGTTACTTTATGACCTTTCCATTATATGAATTTTTTTGATTTTGCTGCTGAGATAATTTTTTGGATGTGAAGAAAGTTTAGGATTCTAACATATATTTGTCTAGGGTTTTCTGTAGTTTGAGCTTTGTGTATCACTCAGTGAGTTTTCTCTAGTATGATTTGTTGAACTATTTCTTTATTTTCAAACAAAATCTCAAAGATTTCTTTCAGAACAGTTGGTAGTTGGGATTGCTCATAACTTTCAGGGATGCTTCTCACCAAAATATTATTCCTTCTGCTTATAGACTCTAGGTCTAATAATTTTTGCTGGATTTCTTTTATGGAGGACTCTTGTTTTTAAATTTTTTTGGAAGTTCTTCAATTTTTATCTCATTGCTCAACGTCTTTGCTCCTGTTTGCTCAAGTCTATTTATTATTTGATCTAGATTGTTACCAAAGCAATTTAATTTTGTCAAAAATCTCTATTTCTGTTTGCAAAGGTTGGAGCACAGATTTTATCTCATCTAAGCTACAGAGTTGTTCAGGTTTTGTTTTTGAGGTTGGCTTCAGTGTTTCTTGATGCTGTTTTAATATTCTTTGCCATTTAGTAATAATTTCTTTTTCAGGAGAGGCTATTTGAGATAAGCGTGTTTTAGATGTTTGAGCCTCTATTTGTTCCGTTTCATTCAACATGGTATTTGATTTGTAGTTTTGTTTTTTTCTTTTTCCTTTTTATTTCCAACAAAGCATGTCTACATGTGGTAGAGATTGCTGAGCTGCACTAGATTTCAAATATTTCATCAACTGTGTATGATTTTACAAAACAAACTTTTTGGACCCGTTACCTCTTTATTTTTAGTGGAATGTAACTATTTTTAGTTGATTTTATTTAGTGATGTTCACTTTTTCAAACTGATATATAGAATTATGACAGGAGCCACTGAGAGTAAGTGTTTACTGACTGACGACCATCTTGGAATCTTCCAGCTAAATGGACTACAGAGGAACTGTTCATATGCAAAATTAAAGCTGAGACTTACAATGATATAGAACAGCAATTCAAAGCTAAATCTGAATCAGTATAAAAAAGGAGTGATGAAAATCCATATG